>NC_079362.1:3336777-3549277 GCF_029582105.1 Oenanthe melanoleuca | reverse complement strand
ACCTTGTTTATGCATTTGCAGCAATACTTGTCTGTTGCTTCACAAATTCAAAAAACCTTCAGGATTCAAATAGTGATAGCCTTTTTAAGCAACACAAGACCAGACTGCATGTGATACTAATTAGCAAAGTATTTCGAGTAAAGAGTTGCTGACGTTTAAAAAATACCTGTGTGTTCTTGCTATGTGCTGTCTCTTCGGGAAAGCTTAAATATTCATAAAACAAAGAGAATTTGAGAGTTATTTTTTCTAGAGTCCCAAGTGTATCAGCATTTCACATGGTGTTTTTCACCAATATTTTTTAATTTAAAACACATTAACAAAACGATTTTTAAACTGTGTTTTGTGTATACAGAAGGGTCACAGGAGGTAAAAAGAATTGCTACGTTACTATGAGGTGGTGTAGCATTTTGTGATTGTAGAGATAATCTGTTTTAAAAGTTTTTGACACATAATGAGTAATATAAATTAGAATATTTTTATGTTCTTAGGGACTTCCCCAGCCATAATTTTACCAACACAGCTGTTTGACCCAGTGACATCACGTTTTGCATATTTCTGCATTTTAATGAGTTAGTCATTTAAAAGGTTAAAAAGAAACCATTACTCATAAGTAATTAAATTATTTAGCAGAAGTGTAAGAAGGTCTTCTGACATGGGAAGGTCACTGTGGGAAGGAAGGAGCATCAATGTACCGAATTGCACCTGTTTGTTGAAGATAGGTACACGCCAGAAGCTTTACTGATAGATTACAATTGTCTGTTTTCTCAGGGAATTGCTAAATACAGGCACATGCTAAAAGCAGCTGAACTCACTGTCATTGAGATGGAGGATTTCTGGTCACAAAACACTAAATGGGAATTGTCTTTCAAGACTTTGGTAAACTTCAGTATTTTACAGAAACCACTTATGTGCATGATGTGTTTTTCATTTAGAATACTGAAATACAGACCTACCAAGGGATTGGCATTTAATCTTTTCCCATGATAGTTTAATATATATAAATTTCTGGAAATGAAAGGTAAAGTATATGATCTTGGCATCTTGGGTTGCCTTTCCTCAAGCTAAATATTTTACAAATCAGAAAAAAACCCTGAGCCTATTGAAATATGTGGATTTCAGAAAGAGAAAGTGTTTGCAAAGATTTTACACTATTACAAAGGCAAAGGAAGAAAGGTTTGTTGTAGAATAAATTGTTACTTTTTCATGTTCTTTTACATAGAAAATACACACTTAATGACTATTTGGGGGTACATTCATCATGAAGTGCTAATGAGAATAATCAAGACATACTGTGACATTTTCAGGGAGGAGGCAAAGCGTATTGAATAATGAATTTGCAGTTGAGAACTTTTACTGTCAGCTAATGGGATACTTGGAAATACCATAGAAACATTAAAAAAATCCTGCAATCCAGCTTTACATCTGTTCTTATTTAAGAATAACTTTCAGGGGGTAGCTGATATTCTCCTTGGTTTCCTTATTGATAGATTGATTAGAACCAATAATTACTTTTTATTCATGTGGGCTTTATTAAAATTATTTTAGTTACTTTATTTCTGGTTCGTTGCTTTCAAAAAGTTCTATTTAAAAGTAAATAACAATTTCTTTAAAATCTTAGTTCTTTTTTCTTGTACCTCTCTGAAGCATATGAAATTTTTGTTGGAAAAGAGTTTAAAATAGTTTTTTAAGGCAGTAAGGGAGAGGATGAACTTCTAGAGTATGGACTTCAGTTACAGAAGCGGTTCCTGTAGTGTATCTTGAGGGCAAACTGGTGGGTTCATTCTTTCACCAGTTCTGTGGGCAACCCCAAAGCTGTTTGCACTTAGTGAAGAAAAGCAGAATCTGGTTTTACAGCCTGGGCAGTTGTTGTGCATAGATTATTTGCAGCTCAGTATCCTGCCTGCATGGCTGGGGTGGATTCACATCCATTCAGTCTCCTGTGATTTCTACAAATAGCCCAAATCTCACATCATTGTTTATTAGACAATGTTTGAAGCAAAAGTTGAATGTGAACATAATACTTTCTGTTAATTCACAGAATTAAATTAATGCTATAGCATAGTTTCTTGTTTCTCATTTGCCACGAGAAATAATTTTCTGCTGCAAATCCTAGTGAAACTAGTGCTTGTAAAGACATGGAACTTCCCTATAAAGACTACAGTAAACAACTGAGGATGTTAAAAATCCTTTTAATTCATGGATGTTTTTATTCAGTTTTGACCTTGTGAACAAACAGCATAAAACAGGGTTGCAGATCTAACACATAGACATATTTGGGTTGCTAATTATAGAGACATGTAAAACATAGATTCTTTTCAAAACTTTTCAACAGTAAACTCAAAATATGGGAACAGCTTTCTGGTAGGTTTTTGTAGCTTTGAACATTGATTTGTTTAGTATAGCTGCACTTGCACTAAATTAACAAATAGTAAAATAAGACATAGCCATGGCATGTTTAATAATTTCCAGCATAAAGATTGGTGAAATAAGATAAATACAGTTCTGCATGCAAATAGATTTGGATGTAATGTAGTGACAAATTGGAATGTAGTAACAAAAAGGAAATGAAGAGTTTATTGTTTCTATAGCTCCAATATCCATTAAAAGTTAGTTACACAGCAGGTGGCAGTTTGGATAAGTGTAAAGTGAATGTTTTGAAATAAATAGCAGCTGGGTGACCTGGGATGTCAGGGCTCTAGACAAGGGTGTATGTTTGTCAATATATCCTACATGTTTTACAGACTCCTCAGGGACCAGGAGAAGATACAATTTCACCTTTTCTGTGCCAAAACATTTTAATTATATCTTCTTCCAAGTACAGCGGTTCAGTAACCAAGGAGCTGACATTGATGCATGTGTTGATAAAGCTGCAAACATTCAAAATGAGATTAACAAAGATTTTGAGGAAAGGGTGACAGCTAATTTTGTACAGTATTCTGCATCTAATTCAGGTCAGTGTAATGATTGAATATTTTATAACTGCTGCGTCATCTAGAAAGACTTTCATGATGCTTTGTGGATTTAAAGATTTGTGTGTATGAAAGTACAGTCTTTCAGGCAGGTTATAACTTCTTTATTGAACGTCTATTGGTTGTAGCTGTAAACAAGAATAAACTTAAGCATTTAGAAGTAATTTGACATATCCATCTGCATTAATCACAGTAGTAAGTTCCTTTTGTCTAATTCACCTTGAAAATATTAACTTCAGATGTGAAATGGAACCAAAACTACCATGCACATTTTGTGGCATTACTTAATATTTGCAAAAAAATTGGATGGAAAGTTATAGTAATTGTATTTAAATAATCAAACTGTAGTGTCTTTGTAGTATGTGCAGTCTTTTGAGAACATTTCAATGTATTTTTGCTCTGTTCTCCTCCTTGTTTGAAGGTAACTCACATTCTTCCACTCCTTTTTGTTTGTGAAATTTTCTCCTCTTTTTTATCCACTCAGTTCTCCATCTGCTTTCACTTTTGTTTGCTTGGGCCGTCTCTCATCCCAACTTGATAATGAGGAATGCAGTGTGACCCTGACCTCTATCAGCCCATGCATGACCTTCTGACTCACCCACATAACCTTTGACCTTCTCTTTGACAGCTTGATTAATTACCCTGTGTTATGATTTATGAGTAAGTGCTATGTAAAAATAATAGACAACAGGTGGTCCTCTAAAATCTTTTTGTGGTACGTTTTCTTTTCCTGCCTAACCTGATGAGCTGTTTTAAGTTTGGAACTTAGCAGGACAAAAGTGTGTTTGGCAGAGGCACAGCATTTTTACACACTTGGACACAGTGCTGGAATTCAGGCGGCTGAGGTATGTCAGGGATGGAAATATCGCAGTGTTAGCAGGGTGCAGTTGCCAAAATGTACATTGGGTGGAAACAGAAAGCGGAATCAACTGACATTTCAGGCGTTTCAGTCACAGGTCACGTCTTGAGAAAATTGCTCAAATAATGGAGGGGGCATTTTTCAAGCTGAGCTGCATCTCCAACAGCTATGTTTACTTTAACGCTTCACTAGTGACTTCTGATTGGTTGTCATGACCTCATCCTGCTGTTGCACCTACAGTGTCGCAATAGTGACATAGATGTACCCTTCTTGCAGTAAAGATGGGAAATGAACAGAGCATACTTCTTTCAGAAAGATGAATGGACATCACTGTGTCTGTTTTAACCACTGGCAGGCTTAAGAGCAGATTGTGCTTTGAATTGTTTCCCCAGGGAATTAATTCTGATTTTGCTGCCAAACATCCAAATAGAAAACTAAACTTTAAAATTTAGGTTGATCAAACATAGGAAAATTATCTCTTTCAGATCCTCGCTCACAGTCCAAAAAGATAGTTACATAGGTCAAAAAGATATCTCTCTAGCTCTGACCTCTCTTGTGACATATGGTGTCCCACCCTGGAGGATTAATATGCAGATCTGAGTGGTTTCAGCTCATTACTCGTGTGCCAGGCAGGTGAGATTTCAACAGATTTGGAATTTACCTCAAATACTTTGAGGTTATTTTTGTTGTAAGCTTACCCTCTTGTAGAGAGCAGAAAGTACTGCCCCATTTCTGGCTCACATATTACAATGGAAAAGGTCCTTCTACATTGTTTTGTCTTACGTATTGTAACTGAGGTTTGCGATTCTTTCCAGCTCTTGACTTAGTAAATATGTTTTTCCTTTCATCATAACAATCCTCAACCTCCAGAAGCAGCAACCTGGTGAATGGTAGGAGTTAGTGTAGATTAAATTTTACTTACCTTGAAGCATTACCATGTGAGGGGAAGAGAAGTTAATTGGTGCTTTAGTCTGAGAGAGAAACTGGAATTTTGTAGATTAGAGGCTGGGAGTTCCATTTGTCAGTGTCTGCCATAATTATAAGGTCTTATCACAAGAACACTGATGGCTGAAGATTGATGGGGGCTTAGCTTTTTACCGTGAAAAAAACTTTTTAGAGAGTGGATTCTCTTTCTGTGCACACTGGTAACACAGAAGAAAGCTATTACATTGAAAACTACTATTATTATTTTGAAAACTACTATTATTACCTAATGTTTGCATACCACCTAATACCGCTGGGGGTGGCAAGATTTAGATACCCTCCTGGATGATTGGCACTTAAGTAAGCCATAGGTCACTATGTATTAATAATGATGTAAGCTCATCCTGGCTGAAATTGGTATTTTTAGTGACATTGATTTGTTTAGTATAGCTGCACTAGCACCAAATTAATAACTAAGTAATACATAGTAATAACAGATTTAATACTTTCCAGCATGAAGACTCTATATGGTGCAAAAAGATTAAGACAGTCCTGCATGCAAAGAGGTTTTTCTGAAAAGGGCTTTCATTTTAAAGGATATTTTTAATGAATTGATTTTTGTCTGTGTTAACAGTTATGCCAAAGACTATATCTAGTCTGTCATTAAATTTTGCTGAAGGCATTTTTAAGGTATTAGTGGTCTTATGTTCTGGGGTTTGGACTGACTTGCATGCTTCGCTGCATTAGAGCTCCACCTGTTTTTTTCATTTTCTGATTGCACTAAACTTTAACCATGTAGCTACGCCCACATAAATCACGTTTTTCTTAAATTAATTGAAGTTAAAAGCCATATTGTTTACACTGATGTTATTTAGAGCAGAGTATTTCTTTTCAATAGAAAATGCTGAGATAAAGGCTGAATGAGAGAGGTTGTAATTTGGTATATTTTACCAGTAATTTTTTTTTCCCATATTGAGTTTTATATGTTACTCTCAAATCTTCTTTCTGGTGCCATTGTCTTCTTCTGGGAATTCAGGATGCAGAAGTACAAGGGAAAGAAAGGGAGAGATACACCATATCATGTAAGCAAAACAGTCCAGAAAGAGATTACTTTCCAAAGAGAAAGCTTTTCCACAATAGAGGAGGGGAAAAAAAATCTTAGTTCAGTTACTACTTAATTGTTTTAATTCTACTCATAGGAAAGGCCTGCTATCTAGGAGAAATTGTAAAAAAATGTAAAGGGAGTCATGTTACAGTCCTTAAAATATATTTAATAAAAATCCATTAGCTGATATATAAAATAGTGAATTTAAAAATAGAGTCATATTTCACCTGTTGATGTCTACGTGAAAAATTGACATTGTGTCCTCATAAAATGGGACAAATGAGTCAGGTAATTTAAAGTTTCATAATCAATAACTTAGACAAATTCCACTTCTTTGATGATTTGTGTGACTGTTTTGTGATCAGGTTGAAGTACACAGAGTTTCAAATCCCTGTAACACTTCTAGATCTGTAATAAACACATGAATTTTGCATTTCGCGTGGTGTAGAAAACAAAACAAATCAATACACGGAATGTCCCTGCTCAAAACAAGCAGGTCAAGAAGATGAAGAGCCCCAAAACTACCAGCCTGCCAGGTACTGCGAAAGCTCTAGCAGCAGAAGCAGGCTCCAAAACTATATTTTCATCTGAGATGTACAGTTTAGGAATGTTTGTAAGCAGCGTTCTTCTCTGTGATAAAGTTTGGGCTTTGAAATTTTCCAAGCTATAAAATTCATGTGCTCATAGTACAGCATTGTGCTTTAATATAGCCAGGCATGGCGTGGATGGATTTTAAAATTAGTGTTTCATTTTCTGTTTTCTTTCACCCTTTCCTATTGTTTATTTATGTTTTGCCTGTTTATTTATATTTATCCGAGTTGAATTCATGGCAGGCAGGGCAGGAAAATCATGTGGCAGGAGACCCCTTATGGTGCTGCATCTAACAGGGAGACAATTTTCTCTTTGGCCTGTTGTGACCTTTTTTGACTACATCCCTTATGCCAGAGGTATCCTGAATGCCTCTATTTCACCCTGTTTAGCAGAGTGCAACTGTGCCCTTTAACTTGGTTTTTGGTGGGAGGAGAAGCTATGGCAGACGTTGCAGAAGGGCACGAGGATAAGGGGTAGGAACTCCCTTCAGATGTGATTTTGATAACTAGTCGAGTGTGTCCAACTGTAGAAAATCACTGAGTGACAATCTGTCTACCTGACAGTGGCCACAATGAGCTACAAGGTTTGTGAATGGCTCTACAGATTAGAATAAAGCAAGCTCAAATAAAGTATCTTTTGTTGGGGTGGACTTGGTTTTCTCTGGACAGCTAGGTGACCTCTTTTGATCCTTATGCCTGGACTAAGTGAAAATGAAGCACCAAGTGAAAAGCTGGAATAAAGCTGTTCCATTAGATAATTAATATAGATGTTTCCAAAAAGTAAGTCTTTATTAAAATCTACTTCTAAAGGATAGCTTGATTTGCCTGGGATCCCATGTTAACTTTATGAACACACCTGTTAAATATACATGCTTCTCTTTTTTCCCTTCATTTACAATTATATCTTCCACAAATATTACAATTTTTTGTGATTTGCCATCATTTAAAAATAATAAAATTTGATTGGCTGATTTATTCAAGATTTATTTCTCATTCATAAATTCATATTTTTTCAGTCAGGTCATTTCCTGAGGCACAGACATGTACCTTATATGCTCAAAAGCATCCTGCAGGTCACAAATTTGCTCTGGATTTGTTGAATATGCAGTGTAATCCCAATGAACTTTTACAGGAGATTTAAATATGCACTAAAATGTCAGACCCACCATAAAGAGTTGACTTGTAAGCAACACCACTGAATGAGTTTTGGTATTGATTCATTGTTACTGCTGCTATTTGCCTCTCCATTGTATGCTTATTGTCAGCTAGACAAAAGGTTTTACTATTTTTAAAAAATGTGTTGAATAATTTTCACATGCTTTCTTTAATGTATCTATCTTTATATATAAAATCTCTCAATCCTTTCTATTTTACAGGTTTTTACTGTCTGGGCATAAAGCTTTTTATTCATTATTGTGTAGGGCTCTTAAAGCAACATTTTGCTTTCAGTTCCTGTATTGTTTTCCAAAAAAAGTCATATAAAGTGCTTATGAATAAAACAACATATTAAATTATTTTAAAGGTAAAACAGGCAACTTTTCTGACACTGAGGGATGTGTATAAGTACATGCACAGATACATATTAACACATCAATATCCCTTTAATGCAGAAAATTTTTAAAAACCCTTCTATAAGTGATGTTGTGTGAAGTTGCTGAAATAAATAAAAAGTTCTAAAGAGCATTAAAGTAAATGCAAAGCATTTTCAAGCATTAAATATCCCTTTTCACATTTCTTCTCATTTCTGTGTGTGTGTGTGTGACTCTCTTCTGAAACAGGAAGGCTATGGAGTAATAGTTCTGAATCCCAATGAGAACTATATTGAAGTTGAGAAGACAAAAGCCCAAATACAGCTGTCTTCTGATATCTCAGATGAACCTGCAGAAAAGAGAGAAAGAAAAGATAAAATCCAGAAGGAAACAAAGAAGAGACGTGACTTCTATGAAAAGTACCGAAATCCACAAAAAGAAAAAGAAACTATGCAGATCTATATTAGAGTAAGTTTATTTTACTTTTCTTTGCCCTCCTTTACTGATGCATACATGTGTTTACTGCCTATATTGGCTAATAAACAGCATGGTTTGTTAAAGACAAATACATTACTGAGATGACATCCAAGAGTTTATACAGAGTTCCTGGCTCTTTATTCTGTTGATATTTTTGGTCATTTATTGATCGTGAAGTTTTGGAAGTGTTACAGAAAAATTCTTTCTAATTTCAAAGGGAAACTTCAAATAAACCCCAGAGGAACTCACTGGTGTTATCAAGAAAGAAATTATTTAAGAAAGACTTTCTAAAAACCATTTTATAAACAGAGGTGTTCTTAGAAAAGACTTTGTAGTGAAGCTTAGGCAGCATACTAGCTTCACGTGTCATGTATGCATTTATTGTATTATATCGTATTATATTGGGGAGGCAGTAGTTACATCCTGATAGTTTTTTATCACCTGCCAAATTAATAATGTATTGTGGAAAATACCAGCATTCATCTTGTGTGGTAGCAAATTTACCCTGTAGTGTATTGTTCTTATATGAGCAGCCATCCACTGTGTTTGAACTAAACTTTTGAAGGCAGATAAAGGAGGAAACTGGCTAATATATTAATAAATATTTAAGCTAGAATAATTTGAGAATAGTATGATGAAGAAACTCTGTCCCCTGCCCTTATCTGACTCAGTGGACCTTTGCACTTTGTAATGCTACCAGCATGGGATCATTATAACACTGCTACCCGAGGATTTCTAATTCTGCAGGGGGCACAAACAATATTATTTGCACATTGACACATTCTGCTTAATATACATACTATGAATTATACATTCCAGACTGAGTCATACAATTTCCAAAACCCTTATTATGAAAGTTAGTATTTTCATTCAGCAGTAACACATCAGAAACTCCATAGTGAAGGTAAAACAATAAAGAGTGTGCCATTCTGATGAGAAACAGAGAAAAATCCAGCATGTTAGAATTGTCTTAAATTTTAATATACTCCTGTTAATTTTTTTTTGGAATAACATTTTTTGTAGAAGAAATAAAACTGTGCAGGCTAGTTAAAAGAGTTGGTAACTTGGATGCGAGATTGTCACTAATACCATAAATATTTACTGTCTTTTGAAAAATACCTAATTATGCGAAACAAAGGAATGCATATATATATATTTTCAAATCACCAACAAGGTTCTGTGTTTTCTGTTTGCAGATTTTTTATAAGATGCTATTCTGCCCACTAGCCAAACCCTCCTTCTTGAAAGGGGCAACCAGTCTTAAGGCTCATGAGAATCCAGTGGACAGTGCTGCTGTATTGTCTGAAAAGAAATCTAGTCAGCATGCAGGTTCAGTGTTCCTTTGTTGAAAGTGAACCTTTTTTTCATAACCTTTTTAGCAATTCTACCTTCTCATGACTCTTGCCTGATGAGGCGTGAAATTTGGTTTCAGGAGGCTTGACCCCCGAAATACAAAATATATTGTTCCATTTCATTTTCCTTTCTGCACAGCTCTGTGCCTTAAATATGACTGTTGATGGTTTCTTTATTTGGTTTTCTTCAAATCAAGGAAAGAAGTAGTGTATGTTTTAGTGAAAGTGTGGTTGGTGGTCTCCTTCCTCAGGGCAGCTAATTGAAATTTGGTTTTTTGATGAGCTTGGTGTTGTATTCTGAAATTATTATTTTGAGGATTTTTTTTCTTAGTAGACTCCAGTACAGATGGTTTTCTGAAACAGAAAGTAAAACATACCTGCTTTAGTGTATTGCAGGACAAATCAATGTAATTTCTTTGATTACCAGTTTTTGAAACAAAACTGGACCATCAGTAGGATTCCATTTACTCTGTTGGTCAGAACTGCTAAGTGTATAGGTAGTTGCAAGAGGTGTAATGTCATATTTGCAATTTTCTTTTTCTTGCTTCCAGTGCTTGAGTCTATAGGATTGCTCTCTGCCCTCACCCAGGGACTTGCCTCCACAGTCTGCTGTGGGTATAGTGTTGGTGCTGGTTTGGGGTGATTTCAAAGGGCAGTTCAGATACAATCTGACTGTGTAGTATAGCCTACATTTGACTCACTAGGCTCTTAAAATAAAACATGCTGTCATTTAACAGAGATATTTAAGTATGGTATATGATTTGTAATGATCTCATCAAAGAGTTTTGAAAAGTCTGAGCAGGCCTTATGTCAACTTTGCCAAGTAGGAAAAAGTGTGGATAGACTAGACAAAAAATTTGCACACAGGAAGGCTTAAACTTCATCTGACACTAAAGGAAAAATATGGTTGCGTTAAATATGCTGGAAAAAGTATTTCAGGCTGTTGAGCAGCAGGAATAAATATCCTCAGTTACATTCTCATAGGGTCGCTGAGATCTGTTGTGATCTAATGAGGAAATGCTATTTGAACAAATTAAAGCTGTCTGGTTGATTCTCCCACTTGTGCAGCTAGATTTTCCAAGAACTGGGGAATTAGAGTTCTTCCTCAGTAATTATGTTTAAGTATTTTCTTTATTTTTGTAGTAAAAAAAAAAAAAGCTGGGTTATTCAAGAATATGTAAAAGATGAGTCTTGAAATACAAAATATCAAACTGCACTGTATCTTTGTACAAAATGAGTATAAATAAAAACGACTATGGCAGTGTGTAATGCATTAAGCATAGTGCTCTTGAAAGATCAAAGTACTTACTGTTTCATGCTGGAAGTTTCCTTAACTATGAAATAATGTACTTTCTGGCATACATTATGGCTTGTTAAAGGAACTGATTTGGTCTGGGTAATAAACATCATGTCAAACATTATGGCAGGAAAACCTGCTTAATATGTTTTGTAATAAGACAGATTTTTTTGTTCTTGAAAACATCTGCCAACTGAATTCACAAGTGAAGACAGAAAATGTCATCAATTCTGTAACATTCTTGTAAATTTTATTTCAATTTTAGCAATGCAAACCAGGAAAAAAAACCTTTTTGATAATCAGCATTGACTATAATACTTTTATGGAATGATTAAACACAAGCATTTTACTTTTATATAATGTGCTAATGAATGCATATGAATTTTAATACTCTTACTGTTTGGATTTTAACAAGCATATTGACAGATCATTTTAAAAGCATCTGGTTTTTAATGTGTTGAATGGAGGATTGAGTAAAATAGCTAAATATGTACATACATCCTTTTAAAAAACATATTTCTATCCTTAGTTATAAATATTACCATTTTTTCTTAGACCACCAGAGGCTGCTCTGTACATATGGGCTAATGCTTTCCCCCAAGAAACTTACTACCCTAGCCAGCCTTCATTCCTTACTGAAGTAAACTGAGAATTTGTTATCTTTTCCTGTAGAAACAGATCATGCTTGCTTAAATGTGTCATGATCATTCCTTCCATTCTCAGCCATCTCCCATTCCCTACAGATTTTAACACTGACAGTGTCTTTTCCATCTTAGAAGATACTTAAAAATGCAAATTAGTATTTTCCCCCTTCTAAACTGCATTCATCACTTAAACAATATTCTGAGTAGATTCTGAAATGTTATGAAAGAAAAAGTATAAATTGCATAATTTTATAGTAATTTGCAATAATCTTGTTGCCCCAACAGTTGAAGGATATCAAAGAGGCAACCAAAGAAGAAAGAGGATAAATTACTTTTATCAGACCGACTAATGGGGGTCAGGGTTTGTGGACAAAAGGGATAAGCCTTTCAAGCTTGTATGCTAGGAATTTTATCCTTTTTTTTCCCCACTGAGTTTATCAGCTTGAATAATGCTTATTACAAATATTACTTGTACTATAGCACAACTTATAAGAGCCCCATTAACAGCATATTAATGAAATTAATTTTGGATGTAACAATTTTTCCTATCTTCTGTGAGAGATTAAGTCAGAAAAGATCATATGCAACTAGTTAATCTGTTTTACTAAAAATGCACACATCTGGGTAATTTGTCAGTATTTAGGAAAAAGTGGTAAAAGGCAGTTGTTTTAATACACAGTTAAGTAAGCAGTGACCACTGACAGACAGGAAATTCTGGCAGGCATGCCAGCACGGTTGTGCCATTTCTGTCATTGTTCGGTGTGGCTGACATGAAGGTCACGGCAGAGTGTCCCCTTGTGTGGGGTGACCTTTCAGGGCCGTGGATTTCTTTCACAATGAAGATTGAGCCGTTTCCTGACATAGCTGCAGTCCCACCAGCTGCCAGTTTCACCTTGTGGCCATCTCTGGGCCAATGACCTATGCTCTGACTTGGCAAGGTGCACACCTGCTCTTGTCCCAGACCTGTGTGACTACATTAGCCTGCTGCTGAGACAAAACTAATAAGCCCTTATTTCACCAGAGGAGACAAAATGACAAGCTCTAGGCAAGCAGCACCTGAGAGGTAAAGGACATACATGTTCAGCACAGAGCATGTCTCTGGCAAACATGGGCATCAGGACTTCAGCCTCAAGAGTCTTGTGCTGCATGTTTTGTTTTCCCTTTTCCGACAAACAACGCCTATTTTGTTTCTCCTTTTACAACTGCCAGCATTACTTTATATATATATACATATATAAAATTGCTTTATATATACCTCTGAAATGTCACATGGTTTTACTCTGCCCACTTTTAAAGCCTGTTACTTCCTTATGTTCTTGAGAAATCTCCTTCACTTGTAAGCAACAGCAAAATCATGCTGATAGTAAAAAGCTCGTGAGAACTGCCTAGAAACCACCATGACATTGTTGTTCTTGCCCCATGCACTGCTGGGCACTGGGCATTCAGATTTATGAAGACATTGCAGTTCAAGTGCTGAACATAAATGTGTAGTGACATTCTGAGTGCTCCAGGAACTCCTCTCCGGGAAAGATCTGGTCTTGCAGAGCCTCTGCCACCAGAGATCTGCACCACCCTGGGCCAGCAGCTGGAAGCCAAATATCTACCATGGCACTTAGCACCTGCAGTTAGGCTACTACATCATTCCTAAAAGGTCAGATAAGCTTTAAGTTCTTACAGTAGTTCCTGTAAATCAGGAAAAATATATATATGTCATGTTTCATTCTATAGATACTACCATGAACAGACATCTTACGTTAAATAGCTAAACTATGGAGAATTTAAACTAGCGTTCAGTAATTTATATTTAGGCTATTTAGCATGAGCAGGTGACTTAGGTATTTTTAAAAAACCTGAGATTATAAAGAATTCTTACAGTACGTTTTGCATGTACTAATCCTGGAAAGTTTTGTCTTCTTAAGCAATTGAGAAATCATAGACACAGATAATCACTAAAGGGAAATTCTGTATCTCTTCAAGAACACCGTTGGCTCTTCTCTCTGCTATACTCCCTCTTTGTTCTGCATTTTACAAATATGGTTTAGTCAAAGAAAAAGAATAAATTGGGACCATCTAGCTTTGGTGTCTTTCACACATTCATTACATGATGCTGATAAAGTGTCCATTGTTAGATCCGGCTCCTAAAATGTGAGGCAAGCCGTGTAAGTTTCTGAAAGAAAGAACCAGCTTGCATCTCTCCGCCCACCACGAACTGTGTGGTGCTCCCATGGTGCCAGAAAAGATTCTCACTCTCAAGTCAGAAGAGTCCTCCTTCCTTTCAGATGGCATTCAGGCTCATAAAGGTGGCCAGTTCGTGGGGTAATGGTGAAGAAAACTGGCTCAGCAGAATGCAGATGTACTTGTTGATGGCAAAAGTGAATAAAATAATTCAGACCTCTTGAACTCTGCTGTTGCCTGGTTTTGATTGTAGAGTGACTGCAGTGAAGGACTGCAAAGGCCTTCTTTGCCAGTATCCTTTATTATTTATCTAACAGAACAAAAGGATTTTAGCTGATGTCCAAAAGCAAGGATAATACTCTCTAACCTTCTGCACATGTTTCATGTTTTGCTACTAGAATAGGTGTGTTTGGGAAAATTGGCAGGAAGAATTTAGCAGAGGCTCGACTGGCAACATACACCTTTTTGCAAAACTTGAAAGTTCTTTACATGTTTTTTTTTCTTGGGGACTGGTCAGCCATAAGACACTTGATAAAAGATAAAGAGAGATGATAAAAATTAATTTCTGAGATACATATTTGTAGCTTAAGCTGAATGGCGTTATTGCAAAATAACCTTTTTCTACAGAGACATACCACCACACTGAACCCCTCTAGAAATATTTATGTGTTTTGGAGAGGAGAATATGAGGGCTGTACTGCGGTGCATGGAGGTCAGAAAAACATTTGTGGAGTCTAGGAACTGAATGTCAGCAGACAGGGAACCGGATTACAGGATGCACAGTAAGTTCAAGGATGTTTTCACCTCATCTACTACAGAAAACAAAGTGTAAATTCAGGAAGAAATATGAAGGGGGGAAAAAATCTTGCTTTTGGGATTAAGATAAATCTGGTGGTTCCTGAGTAGGCTGTTTGGCTGCCTGCAGCAGTGACAGCTACCAGAGGGGCTAGGAATAGTGGAGGGAACAGAGGCGTGGTACAATGTGGAATAAGCTGCCCAGGAAGAAATGTTGGTTCCCCTGCAATTCGTAGGTGATTGAAATTTGAAAAATTAAGTATTATAGCAATTAATTAATTTAATTCTAAAATTCTTAGAAGTTATGGATTTTACTAACAAAAATCCTTACTTTTTATGAATTAATATACTGTGTGATATTATTTTGAATTATTTACATCTTGAAGAACAAGGTTAATCTTTTTAATCAGCTTATTGCCATTACTCTGCAGGCAAAGAAATATGCCTTATTGTGAGTTTTTAGAAGAACAGTCCTTGTGTTCTTGCTATGTCTTAATGAACTCAGATCAGCACTCCCCAAGAATTCAGTTTTACCAGCTTCAGAGCTGTTAACTTCATTTCCATAGTGTCCAGGCAGAAGTCATTCCTAGTCTGCTTTACAATTAACTCCAGCCATTAACTCATCTCTAAATTTTGAGAAATCTTGCCATTCCTCTCTCAGCTGAATCCTTGTTTTATCTCTGTCTCTCTGGATAAAAATGGATTCTAAACTGATCAAAAATGCTTTTGTCTTTTGTGGTCAGTGGTGTTGGTAGCAGGTTTTTTCCCCTGAATGGACTGCATGCTGTTTCGGATGCATTGTTCTACACTTTTGTTGTTTAACAGTTGATTCTCATTTTCTTTCTCTGTCTTTTTTGATTGGTGGTTGGCAAGAATGAATTTGTCGATACCCAGTGAGGTATATTTTGTATATTTTCAAGTAAAACTTAAATTTTTGTTTGTTTTCCCAATAGAGGGCACTGCTTGGAGAGAAACTACTAAGTAAGATTGATGTGCATTTAGAATTTCCAAGAGTTGTGTGTGCTGAGGAGACGGAAGATTTTCTGGGCTCTTAAGCAGCAGTTTGAGATCTTCTTGTCTGGTGCTTCTAGCAAAAACATGGGGTGAAAAAAGTATTGTGCAAGTACATGTGCAAGTGTGTGCACACAGGCACTACCTGCACCAAAGCATACAGAACCTACTCACATTCTTGCACGTTTGGCAACATGCTGAAGGTGGCCTCTGACTGAATGCATGCTATGACATACACAGGATACATGAAACTGGAAAGTTTTCTTTTTTGGAAAAGCAAAGATTTGATCAGTGTATCCAGGCACATAATACAGCAAAGAATTTAAAACTTATTTAGTTCAGGCAATACAGCTGGTACTTCATAAACATCTGCAGTGTGTTCTTTTGGACTGGTGTTTCCTTGTGGGATGTTTCTTCATTCCTCTCTCCTATCTTTTCCACCTGCTGTGTAACTGAATAATCTGATTTCATGCCAGTTCAGCCTATGTCTTATAAAAGTGGGCAATTGCCACTTAACTGTGTCACAACCACTCTTTTCTTAACCTGGGAAAAGAGAAGCTTTAATTAATTGCATGTAGATGTTAAGATGACAGATACTTATTTCTTTGGGGTCTGGTTTGCTGAGGAATTCTTTTGAAGTTATCAAATAAAGTAATGAAGAAATTCAGCAAAGCTTAGGCTGCCTAAGTAATTTTGAAAGATTTCTAGGTGTGGCCTTAGGCTTTGATGCGTCACTGCCCTCACAGATTCTACTTTGTAGGACACCTCCCTGCTTCTCTAGCTACTCTGCTTTTCATGTTTGAAAAATGAATAAACATATTTGATGACAGGATTGTGTTATTTATTGTGTGTCCCTTGCACTGGTTGCCAAAAAGAGGCAGGCTTATGTTCAATGACTGTTGATTGTCTTTAAATCCATTGCCAGTGAAGACTGTGTGTGAAGTTCTCAGTGGGTTATGTGAAGTTTTCAGATGCTGTATGCTGCTCTGACTGCATTGTCTTGAGTAACCAAATGAGTTATTACTGTGATACATCTTAAAATAACAGCATTTGATTTAAGACCACTTGTCTTAAATACCTTTCTTTTGCTGTGTGCTGTTATTGTTCATTATGTTCTTTTACCATTTCCTTTCCCTTTCTTTTGAGCTACTCTAGCTGACTTTCAGAGTTTGGCTGTTGCATAAATTGATTTTTTCACTAATTGCTGCCAAACAGTGTCATCACTGGAGCAGAAGTTGAGATACTGTTGTTATTCTGTTACAGTGGTGGTAAATAACCATGACATCATTTTCTAAAAACACCATGAATATAGCTGTTTCTACCCAAAAATAAAGTGATTAGTCTGAGTTCAGCTTTGCTAGCCTAGCAAAGACAGATGGCAAAAGATGTCCACTGCCTCTCTTTTACTGTGGGTCCACAGAGCGTACAAAAATTGGAAAGATAATGTTATGGCATGGAAGTAACATAAATTATTTAGTGTCCAAAGTGCTGTATTCATCTTCATGACTTCTCTGGAGTATGTGCAAAGTCACTCTCCCTCAAATGCCATTGAATCAAGTTTTGGGGAGCTTTCACAATGTACATTTTTACACTTCTGCAACACTAGAACTACGGAGCTCCCTCTTTCTTGTTTTTGTTGGATAGCAGGAGGCATGGCAGTTGTGACCAGTCTTGGCTGAAAGTGCTTTGAGCATAGTTTTGGATTAGGTGACCCTCAGAGGTTCTCTCTGGCTGATGTAGTTCAGTGATTTGACATTACAAAGTTTCACCTCGGCCCTCAAAGATTTGATCTATGAGTAGACTTCGTGGACACAGTGAAGAGAGGCAAATTTCACTGCCTCAGAACATTTAGTGCTATTGAGATTGTGGTTGGCCATCCACAATAGGAGGTGATTCAGACCAGGAAGCTTACCAAGCTATCACCATGGTTAAAACAATGTGGTCTTGCACAAGTACTGCTGTAGAAATGCATCTTGAAAAATATAAACAGCTACAGACAAGCACTGATATTTCTTGTCATTTTTCACACTGAGGTGTTGAGCAAGTATTCGTGATTTCTTCAGAGATCAAGAATTTCCCCAAGATAGATCATTATCTTCAAATTGCTGAAGGACATTCAAACAGAGCAGCAGTAGTTTGTTTTTTTTTTTCTATAGATGTCAAGATGTTATTAGCATGACCATTCTGGAATAATGAGAAGGATACAAGTACTGCCCACATCCTTCCTCTCCTTTGTTTTGTCTTCATCAGGATTTTGTCTAAATTGTTAATTTGAGTCCACAAGATTCCATTTTAGACTATGTAGCAGTTTTTGAGTTTCGGAAAGAGTAGAAACACCCTGTGACATTTTAAATTGATCATTTTGAAGAAGTGGGATAGACATCACAGAATTAAAAAGACTGTACTTTATTAAATCATTAGTGAAGAGTAGTTTAATTAAGCCTGTACACAGCTACTTCTTAGAAGATTTTCTCTAGACTGCTGTTTTCAAGGTGAGACCCAAAGCTTAGCAGCAGGCCGGTGCATTACCCTACAAGTTGCCTTGAAGCCCCTGCACAGAAACCCTGCTTCACTTCATCTCTTACACCTGTGCCCATGTTCATGAAGAGTTACAAATTACTTAAGAAACTTTTGTCCAGTTTTGTATGAATGCTTCCACCTCCAGACAAGTCCATGCAGCTTGGGTATTTGGTCACTGCACTATGTGATCACAGTATGGAGGATTTCCAAGATGCCTGGTACCTGGCAACTGTGAATTCTTACCATTCGTTTTAATTTTTATAACTTTACAAGATTTAAGGTTTAGAATATGTTGGTATAGAAAACATTTACTCTAATAGAGCTAACAACAAAAATAGAAAAATATGTTAAACATAGATTGTTAAACAGTGCTCTGCTGCTTATTACAAGAACTGTCAGAGCTCTCCCAGAGTCTCTGTTAGCCTGAAGATCTTGTTAATCAGCTCCTAAAGGGCAACCAGGACTAGAGACAAATTGCACAGAGATTTCTTAGGGTTGCAGTTTTTCTGCTGGCACCATTGAGGACAGATTCTGCAGTTGCCCAGATCCATTCTTCTGCACAGTCTTTTCCAATGCAGGATGGAATCTGTCCTGCTTCTCTTTTCCTTATCCAGGGAACTTTTGTTAGGATTATTGTCTGTTTTCATCCTGATGTAATGATTTTTAGCAGACTCAAACCTGAGATTATAAATGTCAGAGGACTAACCTGTAAGATGGTCATGTGCATCGGCATACAGAGGAGATCAAAAAAAGGAACTAAAAGAACAGACATGTTTTTCATTAAATCTCAATAAGATCCATGTTTCCAAAACTAATTATTTGAGTGGAGGAAGGCTGCAGTTGTTCAATCCACCTAATCTTAAAATACATCAAACAAATTATGTTTTCTAATAATGGATTTACATGGCATCAAGGACAATTTATATAACAATAACAAAAGTGGCATCCGTGTGATTTTTTTGAGGGTTTTCTTATCCCACACAGCAGCATAGATATATATTACATATTTTATATAAGATACATATTCTCAGGATCTTCAGTTATCTCTGGAATTTCTGTTCTGTTGTTGTTCAGTCTGTAATCTCAGTAAGACCCCCAGTGTTTGGCCTATGCCGCCTGAGTTACAAGATTGCTCCCAATTTTCCAGTTAGGTCAACCAAAAAAATTAAGATATGATAGAGGGTAGGTGGAAAAAATTCATATCAAAACAACTGTTCACTATGTCATTATGACAACCTGCTGTAACAAATGTGCTTCTATTTTAATTTATGACAATTAATTGCTAAAAGTAATTTAATCTGACAGTGGCAAGGTGTTGAAAGACTCCTGAAGATGTCATAGAAGTGACCTTTCTGCCCATGTGCAACCAAAAGCCATTTTTAACAAGGAGGCTCAAAAACAGTACAACTTCTTTTGTACTTTGTTAATTAGTTATTGATTTGAAACAATGCTCTGCCAAATATTGTCAGATTAGCTAGACGCCAGGAAGGTCACAGTGTGACAGTCTAGTCCTGATAATCTTACGGTATACAAGAATTCTTTTTTACTTTGAACCTTTTGTTCTGATATCCCGAGAATTACATTTCCTGGCTTTAGCATCTGTGCTAATTTAAAATACAGCCAAGCTGTCTGTTATGTAATTGGATGTTTTGAGTTGTTAAAAAAAATTGCAATGTGTTAGAAGAAAATTGCTGTTGATCTAATATCTAATGATCTTCGACGACAGCGATGCACCACTGCTGCAATGCGAACGGCCTTGCTAATCTGTGTGGAAAAGAGCCTGTTTTAATGAAATAATCAACACCAAGGAGTCACAGAGTTCAAGACAGAGGTATGACAGGCAAGTTCTGAGGTTGTGTAGCAACTCATTGGGATGAAAGATCACTTCCTAGGGTACGTTATTGTGAAAAATAACAGAGGTGCATCTGCACAGGGGAATGGGGAAGCAGAATTCAGTGTTAAGTAGCTAAACGTTCAACTTCTCAGCTTATTGAAATCAGAACCAAAAGAAGATTAAAAATCTGAATTTCAGATTGTGTTTGTCTATAGATAATTGCTTTATAAGCTAGTGACAGTTACTTCAAATACAATTAACTATAGTCCTCTATATATTAAGGCACTTTAGCAAATCTTTGTAACTGTGCCTTAAGTAGTATATTGGTTTACTTAAAGCAGTGAGTACTTTGCAGTCTTTATTAAGAGAAATCAAATAGATTTGAGCCTTTTAAATCTTTCTTCCACTAAAATAACTGTTCTTGAGTGTAATAAATAGAGATGGAGAAGTGAAGAACAGTACAGAGCAAAGCCATTCTATTTCATTTAATTCACACAAAAGATATAAATTCTGTAACAGAGACTGTATAGCTGAGGTTTGTTCTGAAACCATAACTCTTAATGAAAATACTAAGTTGTTATCTTACTTAAATGTGTTGAAGTTTTTGTAGATTCGTTGTTTCCTGTGGTGGGGAAGCTGCATTTTCCTTGGCAAAAATGATATTTTACTTGGAATAGCATGGTTATAAAAAAAAGTCTGTTTCTCATTACAACATATAAACAGATTGAAAGAACAGGAGAATAAAATAGGCTTTTAAATACTATAGGAAGTAGAAAAATAACACTTCTGCATAACTTCCATTAGGAGTTTTTGAATGTTTCAGATGCATTCATTTCCAAAGGAATTGCTTTTAGTGTTGAGAAAAATGCATGTAATCATTTAAATGACTGATGTGATCTCTCTGTGTCTTGTAAAGATAGTTCTTTTTATAAAAGTATTGTATTCATTTTTATTTACTTGGCCTCACAATTACTCTGTTAATTACAAGAAGCATGGCTTCTAAGGAGGATGTCTGTGAAGTACAATCTGATGGTTTGTTTAAGAAATACTCTTTTGTTCCCATAATTTGGTCATACAAAAGGCAGTGTTTGATGGGGTTTGTTATGTTATAAGCAGAAATATGTTGTGGTCAGAATCTCGATCCCTGAGATTGAGTAGTTTGGAAAGAAAAACATACAGGGAGGCTTTAAGAAAATGTAAAATATAGGAATCCTTAACAGTACTGAAATGCAGCTACCCCAGTCTTTGAGAATTTTTATCAGTTGGCCAAGCTGCTCTAGTTGTTACTTAAATTGGAATGTGTAAGTCCACCTGCGAGAGATTGGCAGATAATGCTTAGATCATCGTGGCATGGGGATTTTCTTGTGAAGTACACAGGTATTTGTCCATAGCCATGGTATGACTGTGCAGATAAGACTAATGTGGGGAATTGTTATTAAATCTTCAGTCTGAGGAGTTTCTCCGTGCAGGATTTCAAAGCTGTTTGCCAAAGCATGCTGCTTCAAATTCAGCCTTCCTTTGCCTGGAAGCCTGTAAATTATCTGGAAAAGGGAAAAAATACACAAAATTCAAGAAGTCTGTCAGAAAGCTAAAAGGGAAAGCAGTTATTTTTTTCCTTGAGTAAAACCCCCTGATAAATTACTCTCCTTCTATTTATTTTCTTCTCCTTCAGCTCTTTCATCTCAGTGAGTCAAAAATGTTCTTGTGCCCAGACTAAAAAAGACAAATACCATATTTGTGTTTACTTACATTCTTCTCTTAAGAATAAAATAGTTAACTTATTGGTGAAGATCATAATTAAGAGCTACTAAGTAACTGATTTTGCCTGATTTTTTCTTGGTCTTGGTCTCCTATCCTGCACTTTACCAGAAGAAGCTGGGTAGTGATGGCAAGACATACCAGATTCCAGCAGAAGTAATAATGGGAAAATCCAGACTTGAACAACAGCATGATAAAATTGTCTTACCCTGGCTGACAAGCAGATGTTTTAACCAGGACAATATAATAATATTTGAGACTTAATTAATTTTGCTTGAAATCCAGGATTAACTTTATAAGCAGCAAACCCTTTCAGGTTACAAAGTCACTTGAATTTCCAGATAAAAAGCGAGAGAAGTGAGGAGAGCATTTGAACAGAGCAGCAGAAGATATTCACTGTGCAGAGAGCCTCAGACATTGAGGAGTGAAGGACACAGATAACGTTTGCTGCTTTCTTTATTTTTGCACAGATCCATGTCTAAACTCACCTCACTTAACTCTCAGTTCCAGTGAAAATTTAAGGAACTCCGTGTGGAAAACCAGCCTTGTAAAAACACACATATATTATATGACATCTGCGTTCTTCTGACATGGTGACGCTCTCAAAGGCTCCTGTGAAAACCCACGTTGGCCAGAAAAGAAGTGTGGTGTTACAATAATGCAGCTGAGACCACTGGCGCCTTTCTGGAGAATAGCTGTGGGCACTGACAGTGTCTCTCCGTGGTTTTAGAGCATTGTTGAGCAGGTTTGAGACCTGTTTAAATATTTTAAGTGAGGTCTTGGAGGCAGGGCCTGTGGTCGAGCGAGTAGAAAGTGTTTTGATTTCCATCTTGTTCCTAACTGGGCAGAGGTGGTTGGAGCACTTTGGAAACAGGAGATAAGAGTGGTTTGGGTTTTTTTTAATCCAGAAGTAGCTCTTGGTTTTTGGTTAGGAGTGTAGTGATTGAAGGCTTAGCTGGTAAACTGCTTTTCTGTCTTGGAGTTGTTTTTTTTTTTTTTCTTCTTGTGTGCCATCAAGCTGGAGTATAAGGAGGAAAGTAACTCCCTCCTACTGCTCTAGCATGTTAGTATCCAAGCTCGCTCTGTTGCTGCATATATATATATATAGCAGAAGTCTGAATTTTATTTCCTGGCCATTCTCACCAGGGAAAGCCCAGCGTGCATTCAAAGTGGGGAAAGTGGGACAGGATTTGAAGTCATCTTCAATGGTAATTGTGGTGGGAGCTGGGGAGATCAGCTGTGGCAGCCCTGGGGAGGAGCCCAAACACAAAGCATAGAAATCATGGCTAGACGTCAGTCTTGCATTAGCTAAAATTTGTAATTTTAAGCCTGATCTCTGGAGTCGTACCATAGCAAAGTGGTGGAATCACCACTTCTGCCCAAACCAGCTCTTCATCCCCTCTGCACTGCTGGAGGAAATTTACATTTTGTATCAGTCCACCAAACACATTTTTGATTTACATCTTTTATTTGGCTGTTTGGTGTGCCAGATACTGCATGTTTCATGAAATACTTCTTGATTTAGCAGGGCTGTTTGAGATTCCATGCTTTCCTGATAAATTGTTGGCAGTTTAAGTGGTGGGATTACCATTAACTTAGCATTGTGGACATTTAACTGCAATGTGTAAGACTTCTGGTCTTCCTTTGTGCTGCTGACTCTATTCACACATTACTGGGGCTTCATGAGCAATATTGGGAACACTTCCATCACCAGCCCAATTCACAAATAAAATAGCCAGAAGAAATTGAAACAAAGCACCTCAAATAGATTTGGGAATAAACTGAGATCTGTAATACAAAAAAGGAAAATCAACCTCAAGTCACTTTGCCATATTGCTTTCTGAAGGCATGTGCCAGATAACAGCCTTGGTATGGTATTTATATCCAGCCACTCCACAAATGACCAGGCTTAGCTATTGTGATACCTGGTCTCTCCTGTCTCAAAACTGACTCCTGCCTACTGCCACAGTATGTATCTGGCTCCAACCTCAGAAAGTGCCCTTAAAAAGATAGTATAATTTTTTATTTCACCCCTTCTTCCTGCAAGTGCAAGAGTCTTGCATTTTTAATTCCGAAGACTCATGATTTAATCCCTTCTAAGGTCATAAGTAAGGAATTTCTGAATACAGATGCTGAATAAAATAACATCACTCATACATTTACATGATTTTAGTGTTGAACCAGTGCAGATTGAATGCTCTGTGTTTCCATAGAGCTACACCAGATACTGATAACCATGAACCCACTCTGCACAGCTGATCAAATCCCGCTGAGTTTTGTGGTTTAATATGGCCAAGTATGCAAATAAAATCCATACACAGCCCATAAAAGAAGGAAAGAAATGTGTCCTCTATTCAGACTTTAAAAGCCAGAGAATCAGATGTCTATGATTTCATCTCTTCTCCTCTTGTTTTCTCTCAAGTTGTCTCTTTCTCACTCAGGACACAGCAACTAAAATAACTTGCTTGACTCACTGCTCAGCCTTCATCATCCTTGCTTTCCTGAGCTTTTTACATGACCTACTAAACTGAATTTCAGATGCATGTTGTCAGATTTAAGATTTGGTGTAAATTTGCCTCCACTGTCACTTTTCCTCCACTATTATTTCCCCCACTCTCAACTGCTTTGCTGCTGAGATGACCTTGGTGTTTGTTTTTGCAGCATCCTTTTGTCTGGTTTCAGAGAGCTGCAATTGCCTCTGTATAGAATATCCTGCTATGGTGTGACTATTGCCATGCTTCCTGAAAGCTCAGTTATTTAAGAGTTGTGCAAGACCCAACCCATCTTCATGTTTAGGTATCTTTGTAGCGTACAGGTTAGTGTTGTCTGTGTCAGTAAGTGAAGCAGAAATACCATTGCTACTGTTACTAAAAGGTCCTGCTGTCTCCTGGGATCACCTCTCGTATTGGAGCAGGGAGCTTTTCCCAAATAACTGTGCAAGAATTCTCCCAGCTCAGAGATTGAAAAGGTTAAAAAGATTTTCAGGTAGATGGGATACTTCCTAATACACTGAAATTTCTCAGTTAAAGGCAAAATCTGGTTAAATGTCCTGTGCTAGACACTTTCAAGTCTTGTCTTCACAAACTCATGCTGCAGAAATGCATTAATACAAAATGCTTGCTTCCTTCATTTCCTGTTTTCAGTTTATATGCTTTCCTTATTTTAATCTTCCTCTGTGGCTGTAATGCCATAGTTACTTTCTGGTAAGGGGGGGAAATCACATACTGGCTGGTATTTTTGCTTTTGTGTCATCTTTCTTGCCCTCAAAACTATCTTGGTTCTCATCCAGGACAGAGCTAATTTTTTTGCAGTAAATGTGAGGGGACGGAGTCTGGAGCCATGTGGGCATGTCTAGGTTATTGTTCTGTATCACCTCTTGTCACTGTTGGGGCAGGAATGGGGAATTCTTTCTTCCCAGGAGGAGGTGGCATGGCTTGAGGTCAGGAAGAAGAGCACAGGTGAGGAGGGTCTATCTGCTATTTTGTTCATTTCTTTGTGTCAGCTTGGGCTCAGTGAGCATTTCTTTTTTAATGTAAATCTCCCTCTTTTCTGTATACTTTTCTTATTAATATTGTTACTGTTAGTGGGATTTTTTTTTTCTTATCTCATTGCTGTTTCCAGTAAATTCTTATTTCAACCCATAACCTCTGTCTTTTGTGTCTCCCACCAGAAGAGCGGTGGGAGGAATGGTTTCTGGTTTGGAGAATCTTGGTTGGGGGAATCACTAAATTAGGAAGTGACATTCCTGAACCATGACAGAAAACTCTTAGACCATGTCCTGCATGGAGATTTTGGAGCTGCTCTGGTGGTAGTAACCTGTTGTAAAGTTGCGTTTTGTTCCTCCATGGTGAAAATGGTTTTTGTCTCATGTAAGGCAAATATTTGCAAAAGGAGTGAGAAAAATGCAAGAGGTGATAAGCATCATTTAGTAGTCATGAAGGGTGCTGTTGTAAAAGGATATTTTTATATTTATATGAATTTAAATGTAATATTTTTTGGAAGAGTTGGGGTGAATTACAAAAGTTTGCCTGCCTCAAGGCTCCCTGAGGCAATGTGATGAACTGTGTGTGACTGCCAAGGTGTTCTGGTGGGAAAGATCTAACATATCCAGGGACAGGAGATCAGAGCCTTCTGCCTCCCAGCCAGTGTCCAGTTCTGTTCTCCCATATTTTACTCATGTACCATACTTGGTTACAGCAGCTTATTGAGCTAGGAGAAATTGTTTTACTGTGATAAGTGGTAATTAGAGAAACCACCTTCAAATAAATTCTTTAAAGGTTGTTCCGTTCTATGGCATATTTCCCCATTTGTGTGCATTTCACTTTTCCTCTGTCTCAGAAAAATGTGATTTCTACTGCTTGATTAAAAAAAAAAAAACTGAAAGTAGAAGATTACCAGATCTGAAAACTAAATTTCTTAGTCTTTATTTTTTTCTTTATGTGACTTTATTTAGTTTTGATGTATTAGATGGGGATCTGAGCTACTCTGTCTCAGTAAAGCTAATGGTGGTTCAAGGTCTCCAGATCTTGCCCCATCTGTAACTTTATGGCAATAGGTTACTTTGTTGGGGGGTGGGAGGGGAGGAACAAAACCCAAACTAAAATTTGGCACTGAAACACTAAATACGTGAACCTGTCACAGTAAGCAGTCTCAAAGGGCAAGCTGCTTTGCAGGAGCTAATTAACCTTAGGAAATAATTACACAAATATGCAAATGTTGTTTAGACAATTCCATGTGTTATCAACTCAGGTAGTCCATCATAACTGCAGACCTTGCAATGTCTAGGTGTTAGAATCTGGCATGGTTGATAAGGCTTCAGTTGCTGCATCACTCCAACCTGGTATTATTGATTATTATTATTAATTATTATTATTAATGACTGTGATATTACATTGGTAAATTTGACCTGTTTTTTTAATGCAACAAAATGTAATGTTGTAGTCACAGTGTGCATACTGTTTATCTGTGTATACCTAATGGGTCCAGCCATAAAAATGTTACATACCTTTCGACTCCCAGCACTAGCCATACTGGAAAAAATGGCTGACCAAAATATGAATTCACTCCCCCCACATTTCTGCCCAATGTTTGGCCCAGGAATAGCCTTGTTTGGGTTCCTTTGTATTGGATAACCATTGCACAAGGGCCTTCTCACATCATACGGTTCTTAATCTTTTTTTCCTTTCATGTCTAATTATTGATCAAGAGGAAGGGTTTTCAGAGGGATGAAGACCTACAACTATGACTTCCACAACTCCAAAAAACTAGACTACTTATTTTGACAGAAAATTACCTGCTACAGGTAACCAGCTGTCAGCAGTGGGAAATCTAAGTTCAAGTTTCCCAGCACGTGTCCATCTCAATCTGTTTCACAAACAAGAATGCATTCAGCCTGAGGTGCCTTTTGAGGTGCATAGTGTGATTTCTCCAGGCTAATGTCCATTAGTTTCTGTAAACTTGTATAGATAATTATGTAAAATCTGACCCCTTCTCTATCAAATAGTTTAACAATGTTCTATGTAAGTGCATTCAGTTTAGCTGCAGTGAAATTGCAGAAAGCAACAGCTGCCTGGGCTGCCACCTTTCATGCTGAAAGTGCAGCATCCAGTCACATAATTTAATCCAAAGCAGGGAGTAGAGGTTAAACTACACAGACCCAGTGCAACTGGAAATCCTGAGGAGATCAGCTGTGCTCTCCTCCTGCAGCTGCATGTTCCATGTACAGACCTGGTGTTTGTAACACGGGCTTGTTACAAGGGGGGAAAATAAGCAGATGCTCTGAAGAAAGAGCTTTTCTCCTGAACATGTAGGACTCCTCCAGACTCCTTCTTATGCACATGTGCTTTCCTTACCTTGCTAAAGGATTTAGCAGAGTGTACAGCAGCCCAGTTTATCCTGACATTTTATGGCTTTTTTTTTTCTTTTTTAACTGATAATAAAGGAAGTTACAGTCTATATTTAACTCATTCTAGCTCATTTCTTTTTGCTTTTATAGAATCCTGTTGAGTTTTTGTACTGGACTGTGAAGCTGTGCCATTATTAATTTAGTTTACTAGACCACTGGTTATGCTTTGATTGGTGAAAGCTTTTTTGACCTGAGTTCAGAAGCTCTTCACTTATTTTAGTCTTGTGGAATTTAAAATTGTGTGCTTTTACCAGCAGTGTGTAGAATAATAAATACAAAGTAACCTGAAAATGCTATATGAAGCAGAAAAAGTCCTCTTTTCCTCAGATTGTTAAAACAGCATTGGGTACTTATACAAAAGTTGCTGTTAAGAGTATCAATGGCAACATTATTATTGAAAAATAAATACCTCCTGTGTGTATAACTAAGGTAAATATTTTAATAAATTAGTGATTCTGAAACTTTCCCAGTGCTTTAATGTGCTTTTTCCATGCATATTATAAAGTACATCACTTTTGTACAGGAAGCTCCTGTTCAAGTTGTCCTTCCGCTTTATCTTAATAACTGGTTTGTCAATCTTACTTTCTTTTTGCAATTTCTTTTTAAAAATTTCCCTCATTCCTCACAAAGGGAGAAGTCTTTCTGTACCTATCTATACAATCAAATTTCAAAACAGCAACAAACTGTTTTGAAATAAGTCCTTTGTCACACTAAGAATAGGTGATGCATTTACAATAAGTGATTCATAATTAGCTAAAACTACATTCTGTCATGGTGAAGAGCAGAATCTGTCCAGGAGTAAGAGAAATTCAGGTTTTGCTGTCTTATAAACACTTCTGCTGAAGCAGGAAAACATATCATTATCCTAAAAACTTTGAGTGAGGATCCATAAAAGGTTTGTTGCCATCTCACTCTTACTTAGAAAACGGGATATGAGAATAGAAATAAAAGCCAAAATCAACCACATTATTTAGTTGTATCTCTTCCCACTCATTTTAGACAATTACGGGAGCTTAAATCCCCAAAACTGAATTGCAGAATTGAGATCTAGATCACCTCAACATTCTTGATAAATTTCAATAATTCACACTTTGCAATTAGCAGATTCTGATTGCCAGTGGCTTTTGCTAGTTTGTGCTTCCTTTTTCCTAAAGAAACAAGGCTTTTGTTGTCTCTGAGTTAACTAAGGATGTGAAGTTTTTACTGGCACAGAGCAAAGGAAAAAGGGATGCAAATTTTAGGAAATTACATTACCTTGATTGATCAGCTTTTTCTGGCATTGAAAAGTCTGAAAAGAGCCAGCATTGTTATCCTGGGTGTGTGAAATACTGGTGGAGTAGGGTACCTAGCAGAGCATCTTATTCTTGTCACCTGAGACTAGACCAAATTTGTAGTTATGACCTCAACAACCCAAGAAATAAGGAAAATCTAGAGGGGTATAGTTCTTTCCAAGAGCATCTAAGATACGAGTACAGAGCTGTGAGTTTTGATGAGAGTGCACTAAAATCAATTTGTGTCACTCTAGTGCTTTCTGTGGCTCTTACACTGGCTGGCTTTGACAAAATCTTGTTCAATAGTAAGAAAACATGGTCCCCTAGCTGCCAAAAACTCCAAAGTAATGGCTACCACTAGAGTAGAGGTGTTTTGTTTGCACCATGTCTCACAGACTGCAGTTACAAAATGTAAGATTTAAAAGAGTAGTTGCAAATACCACAATTTTAATCTTAATTCAGTTTTCTAGTGGCTCATAGTATGAAAAAAAAAGTAAAACCTGAAATTCTAGATCTTTACCAACATCAATTATTGTCCAATTATGTATTTATATTGTTCCTACCTGTTTTTATTTACCAATCTAAGGCATAAGTACTTTAAACAAACCCTCAGCGAACAAACATTTGACAAAGAGTTGTCAAAAGAATGAAAATACTAGCTGTGGCTCATAACTCCTGTGAATGCCTCTGTTTAGCAGAATTGTCATCATGGTATTTACACAAAATTTTGCAGATGAATAATTATTGTTACACTTTTTAAAGTAAGCCCAAAAAGCAACATTTTACTGCCTTTAAATTGCAATCTTGAATTTTCTTTATGTAGACAAAAGAATCTGTTCTCTTTTTGATACTAGTGTGTATTCATGTTATCTTTGTTTTAACAAAACATTCTAATATATAGGAACACATTGCTTTTAGACGGAGTTGTCATTTTTTAAAGGGTAATTGTCACAAACACAATTTCTTTCTGCAGGATAATGGCTCTCCTGAAGAACATGCGATTTATGTTTGGGACCATTTTATTTCCCAGTCAGCTGCAGAGAATGTGTTTTTTGTTGCTCACAGTTATGGTGGACTTGCCTTTGTAGAGTTGGTAAGTGTGAATTTTCCCATTGCCTTATTTCCTGAAGACTGTCACAGATTTTCTACATTTTTTGTGATCACCTTCTTGAAAGTAGCCATGTAGAAACAACTGAGCGAATGAACTGAACCATCTACAGGTTGGTCAGGATTTCCTTGCTACCAGAAGGTCACTTCTTTTCTGGTTTTGAGATAGACAGTCAGGTTCCAAGTGTGCATGAACCTGAAAGACTGTGGGGAAACAGAACACGCTGCATCCTACTTGTCCAGACTGTGTACTGAAAGGCAGCAGTTTCTGCTGTGGGGCAGGAAGACCTGGGGAGATGTAAAAACAGTTTTAAAGTGAAGTCACAGTAACAAATGGAGCTTCTTGTGTACAGATTGGAACTGAACATGTGGGGGAATTTGGCAGTTTTATGCCATTTTTGCAGTCTTTCTACAAAGGTCTGCAAAACTTGCTGGAAAGACTTCTGTTTCCCCATTTATTAGGCTCTGCAGTGATAAAAGGTGGGAAAAACTCTGCTCAGTATAAAGCTGCTCTACATCTGGTGCTGAGTCTGCTGAACATCTAGTTTGTCAGTCTTTCACCCTTCTCTAAAGGCAGATCTCTCAACCCCATCTGGTATACCAAGCTGCCTGTTAAAGTTGTATACCATTCTGTCAGTGTAGCTGCAGTCGCCTCATGTGATTTTAAGACAGTAGTGTAATCAGGATGTGTTTTATTGAAGAAAACAACAAAGAAGTAGTTTTTTGTAGTAAAGTAAAAAGTCCTATTTATTGTGGAAAGGTAAGTTGCAGAGCATACATATACATTTTATAGACATGGGAAACAGCAGACATATATGTGTATCTTTTGTCTACAACACATTAGTTTAATCTAACTGAAGTTGATTGAGGTGTTTCCTGCCTGAACATAAAAATAAAAGCTTCATTAAGAAAAAGCATGCATGAGTGTGTTTGTTTTAGTCTTGCACTGCTCTAAGTAGCAGTATCAGGATGTTGGGATTGTTATTGAAAGGGAGCCCCCTTTTGCTTTTTTTTTGTTGATGTTGTTGAAATTAATGCCATTTTCACTTTCTCTGTGGTCCTGGAAGAGTATGTGCAAAATACACGTGACATGTACAGGTTTGAGACTTGAGAAACAGTTCATTTTTTTAATCTGAGATGGTTTGAGAATTGATTATTTTTCACAGATATTTTATTACCTTCTCAATAAATAGTCTCAAAACTAAATGCTCAAGAGACCTTTAAGGTGAATAACTTCTTCTGTAACCATATCCTTGGGCAAAACATGTGTTGCATTGTATGTGCCTGTTGCTGTTGAGATGTCACAAGCATTAGGGAGCAATTGTTCTTTCTTTGCTTTCCTGAGTTGTGGTTTTCTGCTGCTCTGTTGTTTCAGCCCTGGTTACTCTGATACAACTTGTGGGTCCAAAGTAAAGCTTTGGCAGAATTCCTGTAGGGTTTGTAAAGCCACATTTTTTGGGTCACCAGATGCCCAGAGATACACACACATAGCAGAGGGTAGGAATGAGAATCAACTGGAGACCTTCTTCAGTGTTTCCCAGAGTGCTGACTTGAAGGAGACTTGGAGAGTTTTTCCATCACATTTCAATCAATGGCTTGAGGTGGCCTGGGTAACAGATGACCAAGGTGTCATTCCCATTTTGCCTGTTTCTCTTGCCACACTGGTGGATATTTCTTCACTTTTGTTCTACTTTAATATGAAGCACTCTGATGTTTCTGAACAAGACTTGACTTCTGACCTTGGGGCTTCTGGGGTCAGGGTGCTCAGAGCCTGTGAAATTATCACAAGCTGAGCAAAAATTTTTATCAATCGCAGGAAGCAACCAGTAAGCAAGAAGTTAAAAAGGACCTTTGTCAGAAAGACAAGATGGTCTCAGTAAGAGTCAGCTTCTGTAGTCTGCTGTCTCTGCAGGAGATGCATGCCTGAGAGAAAGAATATAATACATATCCATTGACACATCACATATCTGTCATGCAAAACTAGACCTGAAATGTATTTTTAATGTAGCTCAGTGTTTTTCTAGAAAATCAAAGGGTATTAGCACCTGGTTTAGGCAGAGATAGTTTGATATTTGGGTTCTACTAAAAGCAGATTGATTAAATAATTCATGCACTGAAGGACATATCATTGAAATCAGCCCTGAACGATTTCATCGCAGTATTAATTTTTAAGTTTTATTTTGTTATCCTCTCCTTTCTCTTAAACATTATATCCATACAGCACTTAGTAATTTCAATGAGCTCCAAAGAGAAATGGAGCAGCTGATGGGCAATTACTGTCTTATGACAAATACATTTTCGATCGCTTCACTTTCTTCTCTGATTCATGTGGGGGTGATGATGAGGTTGATAGAGCAGCTACACCATATAGCAACTGTACCACCTCTACACTTCCTTTGCAAGTTTTTGGGTTAACTGATTCATGAAATTGTAGGTTACGGTTGTTATAGAGACCTGTTGCACAGCTGCTCCTTCTGCATCCGTGCCTCTTGCAGGGGAGCAGTGTGAAGCATATGGCTTTAATTTGGAGTGAAGGTTTCAGCCTGAGCCCTCTGAATTTTATTTTGCCTGCAGGGAAAAAAAAAAAACAAGCAAAAATATAAAAAAATATTTGTGTTTTCATGTAATATCTCCTTAGTAAAGTTTCCATGTTCAGTGATGGACAGTCTGTCGTGATAGCTTTGCAGTCATCTCAGCCACATCTTGCCACTTCATAAGGGTGCAAGGCTCCTGGCAAAAATAGGGTGTTCTGGCATTAAACAGGATCTGATACTAAGCAGTCTTGTTCATGGGTGTTCATACCATTGTGTGGGAGGAGCTGCTTCTGTCCCAGGAGAAGGCAGAGGACAGTGTTCAGCCTTGCACAGGCAGTACCCATCCATGTGCTCCTCTGTCTGAAGCTGCTGAGGGAGGTAGCATAGGAAAGGCAGTTCTGCTCTGCCTCGTCCCGTGATTGGCATGCACTTTGCTGGGAAACACAAAGTGAAATAGGACCATCACATATGAAATTAAAGGAGTATAGTATTATATAATATTATAGTATTATAGTAATTAAAGTATAAAAGGAGAGTAATTTTTTATTTACAGAACTTTGGTGGCCAAAATTTGGTCTTCATTCCAAATTTCTGCTCACCATAAAAATGAGGCTGTGTTTTGGAAATACTTCATTAAACATACAAGTAAGGCTTGGCTGGAATTTTCAAATACATGCCACATCAAGTCAAAATTATTGATCTTTGCAGCTTTTTGATCTACATTTTCTCATGTTTATGATTGCAGGATGTTAAGAAAGATAGGGTAAGTCTGCAGTTCATGCTCAAATACACAGGAAGCGTTACCGAGTTACTATAACGTAGGCACACATTTTCTGTACCTTGTTGTGTCATAGATTACTAGGGGAATAATTGAAAGTTATTAAAATGTGTGGGAAATAAAGTTTCACCAGTAAATGTATTAAGTTTTATTGTTCTGTTGTTTTGTACATTGAATTACAAATGGTAAATCATAAGCCATATGCTAGAATGTATCTCAATATTTAGTAATTAAAACTTGGTGTAATTGTGGTTTGAAATTAAACATGCATATGATAATATCTACATGTAAATTACTTTTTGAATGCACAGCACTAAAAATAATTGCTGGGTCATTGTGTTTTGCTAATTTTTAATTACTGATTTTTAAAAACTCAAGCAGTGATTCATGAACACTTCTCAGCTTCTTAATTCTGTTATCCTTTGCAGAGTGTAGTCGAGGATTTATTTTCAGAATCAGTTTGCTTTACTTGATGGTAAATTGTGGAACTTTCCCAACTCCAAGCTTATAATAATTTTATGAAATTTAACAGAAAGTGAGAATTTCAAGTTGATGGAGTCAATTTTATATTTAGTTTACAGAAAATAAGAAGTTTCTGGTACAACGCCTCCTTTGAGCTTTTCTGCCAAATTTTGTGGGTTTACAATTATTTTGCTTTAAAAATGTTTTTCCTTGTCATTGCCTGCATAAAAGGCTCACACAGGAGAATCTTTGTGGAAGATTTCTGCTGTTTGGATCCTATATTTCTGAGATCCTAGGCTTCACATTTGCAGTCATTTCCTCATAATCTTATCATTTGAGCTGTAGCTTTTTTGGTTTCATTTTAGTTAAATACTATCTTTTTTAAGAAAATACCAAATATCATAGGAATCATGACAAAATTGTGAGAGTCATTAATGATATCTCCATCTTACATCATTCATGCTGCTATAGGAATACAAAGTACACAAGGGAATGTAATGATTAGGAAGAGGGAAGTAGGTTCATTGTCTTTAGCAGGTGTAAAGTATTCATTATTATTCTTTTGACTAAAATACTGGCTGTATGTATTGATAATTTTCACAAAGGTATAGGAAGGGTGGTAAAGGTGTATGCAAAAACGGGGGGAAAGTGTCTTTTTAGTGGGCTTTATTACAATCAGAGCACTCAAAACACACTGTTCAAATTACTGTATCCACTGCAGAGTCCTAATTGTGTCAAATCTGCAAATTTTGGCAATTTGAAATAATTTTAGGTCCATCATTTTGAGATCCTCTCTGCAATAAGCTGCCACTTCATTTTGCTGCATTGTGCTGAGTATGGCAAGGACCTGGCCCTGACTGGCGCTGATAGTTGCCATAATAATGATGATAGACAGGCACCTGCTGAGCTACCTGCAAGTCTCTGAGGCTGCATCATTATTCTGGCACAGGCAAAATGCAATTTAAGAAACTTAATGACTAGGCTGTGAACCTGTCATTAGTTTTTCATTAATTTAATTTCCTGAAGTCTCAAACTGAATGGTTTGTTATATTTGGCTTTTTGTATATACTTATATAAATATATCTACTTATTGTTTAAATCAGTTTGCCTGGAAAATTGATGAGTTGGTACTGTGGACATGCAACTCTTAATTCCCCTGGCTGACATGTTAAATTGAAATATATGTGCTGATGTGTGATAGAGATAACATAAGATCTGTGATGAGGGAGAGCTAGAAGTAGAGAGCTGAGAAGAAAAACAGCTCAGTGACCGGGTCCTTATTGTGAAGACAAAACCAAAATGCCACTGTGCTTTAAAGCTTTGTGAGAATTTAACGGGGGAAAGGGAATAAAAGACACTCTAGATGTTGAATGACAGTTGGGAGATGAGATGCTGTCTTAAGGGTTCATGGGGATTTGGCTTGCATGTCTAGTCTGGACAAGTCATCTCACCCAACCCTGCCTGGTTTAGGTCTCAGATTTTTCTTTGTTGGACACTTAAAATATCATCTTTTTGAGGCACATCTAACTTAACGCTCACATTCAGAAGAACAAGTCTGAAAGTAAAAATAAAATCTTAATTCTGTTTCGTTGCTTATTTCAGCTATTCTTGTCGTCCTTCTTGGAAAAGTACTCATTCATCTGAAAAAGATCAAATGAGAAATGAGGGTGGACAAGAGAAGCAAATGGAGGAACCATTTGTGTAAAAAAAGGTTGCATAAGGAACAGGGTCTTTAGCCTTGATGCTGATTTTTTTAGTATTCCTGTTATTGATGTGGGTACACAAATTAAGTATGTGCTCCTGAAATTGGATCCTGGCATTAAGTGGTGAAGTCACCACTTGTATTCAGAAGTAGAACTTCTACAGTAATAGAAAGTAAAGGAAATAATACAAACTTCAGGATAGTTCAGTTTTGGCTGGTCAGTCATTTGCACAAAGAGTGAAGAGTGATCTCATCAGCAGAGAGCAGCAAGGGAGAAACCCTTGGATAGCTGTCTTCATTGCCAGTAGCTGTAAGTGAGTGACCAGCTAACATAACAAGAGTCAGATATGATACTGTGATTTGTTTGCTCTTTCTGTCCCAGGAAGGGGACTGCTAATGCTGCTACTACACAGCGTGCTGCTGTGATTCATCTGAGGTGATGTGAGACATTTGGGAAGGTAAGTCAGTGTGGAAGAGAGACGGGAAAGAGGTGCTTGTACAGTTGAATCAATGGGAAGCAAATTTTGCCAGAAGCAGTGAAGGATCCTCAGACTTGCTGTGACGTGGTGCCAACATGAATAGGTCCTGTGTATCATAAGCACCAACTTCAATATGGCTATAGAGATAGTATACACATGCTTTAGGCTTATCAGCCTTGAAAAGAGCTATGTAACTTGCTAGTGCTCTTACATTAACTTTGGTAGTATATCTAGAAAGAGAAGGTTCAACATCTGCTTTGTATTTGCTGCAGAAGCAGAATATGGCTTGTTCAGCCTGGTAAAGGAAAGCTTGGAGGGATTGGTAGCACTCAGCAAATATATCAGGAGAATAATCAGCAGGGAGGGAGAGCCTTATAAGCCAAAGAACAATGTTGGCACAGGAACATGGATTAGAACTGTCATGAATAAATTTAGGGTGGAATTAGGTTTTTCACCATTGAATTAGGAAGTCCTTCTTGGGAAAAGGACTGGGACAAAGCTGCTGCCAAGTATGACCCGCATATGGCAAGAGTTATGTGAGTGATTGGCTGAGGCTGTTGGTCCTTGGTGTGACCCAGGAGTCTGTGTTCCTTTGAAAGCCATCATAAACAGGTGCATATTTTCAGCTGTGAGCAATTGGACCACTTTTTGGATTAATTTGTCTGGAGTTGATGCTGCTCTGACTCGAGGCTTACTCCACTGGAATAGCTGGGTTATAACCAAAACCAGGTCAAACCTCTAACAACCAGCTGAAAACAACTTTTTGAAAGTTTTTGAAAGTTGCAAACAACTTTTTCCTTCCTCCTTACTTACAATCATAGAATCAAAGAATATGCTGAAATGGAAGGGACACATCAGGATCATCCAGTCCTGACCCTGCATGGGACACCCCAAGAATCACAACATGTCCCTGAGAGTGTTATCACAACACTTCATGAGCTCTGTCAGGCTTGGTGCTATTCCATTAGCCTATTCCATTGGGAATAGGAGCCTGTTCCTTTGCCTAACCACTCTCTGTGTGAAGAACCTTTTCCTGATATCCAGCCTAAACCTCCCTCGACTCAGCTTTCTGCCACTCCCTCAGATCCTGTCACTGGTCACGAAGTGGAGAGGTTCCTTCTCATCCCCTCCTGGGGATGTTGAAGACCATGAGGTCTCCCCTCTGTCTCCTCCAGGCTGAATAGACTAAGTCACCTCAGCCACTCCTCATATGGCTTTCCCTTAAGGTCCTTTATCATCATCATCATTACCCTCCTTTGGATGGTCTAATAGCTTCCTATCTTTGTTATATTGCAGTGCCCAAAGCTGTCCCCAGCACTGAAGGTGAGGCTGCCCAGAGCAGAGCAGAGTGGGACAATCCCCTCCCTTGCCCAGCTGCTGATGCTGTCCCTGATGCCCCCAGGACACACTTGGCCCTCCTGGCTGCCAGGGCACTGCTGGCTCATGTTCAACTTGCCATGGACCAGGACCCCCAGCTCCCTTTTCATGGTGCTGCTTTCCAACCTCTTGCTCCCTAGTCTGTACACACAATCAGGTTTGTCTCACTGACCTTGAATAACAAAATATGGGAGCAGACTTGTTTTTGGAAACAGTGCTAATGCTTTTTTGCTAATGCTTTTTGAAATGCACAAGTTTCAGCTTGAGGTAGAAAGCAACAGGCATAGCAGATCCTGTGGTGTGAGTTTGCAAACATAAGGAAATTAAATGGTAGGTGCAAAAAATATTGAAATATGCAAGTCACTGTTTGCTGTACTGGAGACAGCTTCTTAATCACATTTGGCTTTTACTGATACATAAAGAAAGTGTGCATGTGTGTATATGTGTGTATGTGTGTGTTTGTATACATATATATGAATTTGTATGCATATATTACCCATTCTAACACAGAGCAGATAAACATTTTAAGCCACTTAGCCTAAATAAATACACTGACAAGCATACACTGGGATCATTAGTTCACTTGCTAGCACTTATTGTTATTGTGATTGCAATCATATAGCAGTGCCTTGTCCTAAAGAGCTTGCAGTCCGGAAGGATGGTCTAATGGGAGGAGACAGAGAGGAATGATGAATGATTGCAGCATAGTTCATAACACCATAGCTGCATGTCCTTTTAAATTTTTTGGTGGTTTAGTGTAAATGCCATGTAGGCATCCACTTTCTCAGTTCATCTGAAGCCCTGCTAGCTTTGCTGCTGGACGATAGTAGAGGATGGTAGCAGTGAAAGTCTCAGCATTGGCCACTGTCAGAGCAGACACATTTTGAATATTCATCCCTCCTTGTTACCTCGTTCTAGACAACATTTTGCTTCCTCTTAGTCATTTGCTGATCTAGTATCTCCTGCTTCATTCAGCTCAGGCTGTGGTCTGAGCCTAGGTGTGCATGTGGCCCTTCCCTTCTTCCCTAAAGAAGAGAGACAGTATTTACTGAAATTTTATACTAAATAGTAATTATTGGCACCACCTATCATTAGTTTTTTCTCTCATTGTACCATTCATAATAATTTTCTAATTTGACACCAAAGTTGGCTTAGTAATTATAAAATAAACAAAGAACTGGATATGAGTAAATGATGGGTTTACTTGGAAATCCAGTTACTTGGAAATCCATGTTTGTAGCCTATGGGATTTCGTGATCAAAGGCACTTTCTACATTTCTTTGCAGAAATTTTTCTAGAATCATCTCTTTAGTTTAATATTTTTATAACCTCTTTGCATTGTTTTAGAATCCATACATTACACAGTGGACATTCAGGTTTCTGCCTGAGGAGTTTTGTGATCTTTAGCAATTGTTCTCATAATTTCATCAACTTGTTCTTTTGTAGCTCAACTTCTATAACTATGTGTTCTGGGTTTTTTTTAATTCTTATTTTTTAAGCCTATCTGCTGAATTCAGTTCTATTTGTCAACATTTCTTTGGCATTATGCTGAGAATTGAACTCAGTATTCTAGGTGCAGTTAACATAATTAACTCAGGGTGAACTTCATGCTATGAACAAATGCTATGGAGCATTTTGGTCAATCAGTAACCTAAGTGGTACTAGATTTTTTTTCATAAAATTTCTTTGAATTTGTTACCTGCTAATGTTCATGTATCTCTCAAAGTGTTTTAGTGTTCTCAATTTTCCTTTCCCCAGTGGTACTGAATGCACTGAACGTGAATGTAGTAGATTATTTCCTCCCAACACCCCCCCAAACAATAATATCTCACAGTCTTCCTAATTAAATCTAGCTGTGTTGTGGCCCTTGTTGTGCAGGATGACAAACTGGATTGTCATAACAATCCCTTTTGTGCTACAGGTCTGTGAATCTTGGAAGCTTGTTTTGTATTTCTTTCATGCCTTACTTCTCTTGGCAGTTTCTTCCACTTTTTGTCACCTGCAAATTTAATTAATTCCAGGTAATTAATGAAGATGTTAAATAAAACCATATTTGGCATCTGTCCTATATCTGGCTAGAAATTTCCTTCTGATTCTGTAAATTCCTTTGTATTATTTTCCTTTCCTTCATTGTTTCTACTGTTTTAAATTCTTCAAGACGGTATGACTTATCAGTCAGTTTATTTTTCATTTCAAATTCCAGCTTTGAAAGAAAAAAAAAAAAAAAAGCCAAAGCACAGGACCATATTCAAAGGACACATCACTCATCCTTTCAGCTGTTTGCAGGTAAACTTCTTCCCTTGAGCCTCTCAGAGCTGATGGTCAACATCTCTGTGCAGCCATCACCTTAAAATGTGTAGAGCACGCTGTTGATTGTGATAGTTAATTTCAGAACCCAGGACAACTGATTCTCCTGAATTTCTTTCATTGCTATTGATTTCCTCACTGGTTGCAGAAACTTCCCAGAAGTTAAAAGTTCCACAGAGGTGCTTGCTGTATGAACCATCTCACACTCATTAGAGCTCTTCAGAACATAGAGAAATTCATCGTTGGTAACAAGAGACACGTCTTCTGTCCTGCGTATCTTAAGTACCTGACAGTGCACAGTTTTGCCTTACTGCCATTCTTTGGATAGAAAGTAATTCAGTTCATCTCTTTTTTGGCTCTCTGAGGTGAAATCTTGAGGTGCTGGTACGTATGCTGCTGTGCATCAATAAAAAGTCACATCTATTTTCCCTGACAGACTTACTAGCTTTTCACACCATCCAGGCTGAAGATCTTCAGACTTTGCCTTCTTAATCTTCTATGAATGTGCATCTTGTTTTTTTCTTTTTTTTTTTTTTTTTAATCTAATCCATCTGTTTCTGGTTCCTACCAGAAGGTGCCTCTTTTTGCTGTGTTGCATCAGGACAGGAAAATGAAATTTCTAGAACATGAGTTTTTGTGGATGTGGTCTTTGTATCTGGCTTTGTATTGATGTGGCTGTAGAGTCAAACGATTGAGTATGTTGGTTGTGGGATCATTTTCCCAGCAATTACAGTATGAAAAAAAATCTGGCATTTTATGAAAGTTTCTGTGTTGTTATCTCTCTAGGTTGGTTTGGAGGACAGCACAATACTAGAGATTTTTCAAGATATGACATTGTCACAATCTAAAGTTTTACAGTTCTTTCTGAATGTATATAGGAAGACTAATAAAGAAAAAGAGTAGGAGTTTTATATTTGCTTATACAATGATAGATGTGGGAATATCACACATAGTATGCACTTAGGAGTTTTGTGGTGAGTTGAGATTATTCCATCTGAAATATTAAGCTGTTCTAAATTCTGGCATTTGTTTTCTCTTAATGAAACAAAGCATTTAAAAGATGAAGTTGTCTCAGTGTTATTTCATATTTTTTCCCATTTCTGTGACCTTATGCCATTAAGACCACACAAATATATTGTGTTAGTGTTAATTTAAATGGTAGTTATGTTGAAAAGTATATGAGTGGCTTTTGCATGGAACAGTAGAGAATTTATAAAACTTTAAAACCCTTTTTAGTGGATCAATCAGAGCAACTACCAGTTAATAATATATTAGGCATTGCAAATCCAGGTGGAGTAAAAGAAATGCAAACATACATTGGTGAAGGGAGCTCTCAAATTGTGGTACCATAAGAAGCAGCTGGAATTTGCATTTTATTCTAGAACTCTGTTTAATTTAGTCAAGATGTGTTAGATAGCTGTTTCAGAATATTAGTGAAGTATTTTAATATTAATTATGGCATGACTACCAATGTTTAAATGTTAAAATAATCCTATTTAAGGGCTTTGCTTGAGTGTGATAAGAAATAAAAATATGAGTAGATTTTACATGTGTATTGATTGAAAAATTTTACTTCTAGTGCTGCAGAATTGAACTGAGATTTTAATGCAATGTGTCCAAATTCAGGAGTAAAATTGGCTCGTAAACACCTGAAAAATAAATAGTTTAATTAGTTATTATTCTCTTTTCCATTTCTAAGGCAAATTAAGTCTAATAATGAATCTCAGTATCCTGCAGGATAGAAAGGATAGAAAGAGCATGAGGTTTTAACCTTGATTAAGCCGAGGCATTTTATTTGCTCGTCAGTATCCGTATTATATTTTGTCTTAGAGTGGCTCAAAACATCTGACAGGAGTGATATATCCTAAAAAAATTCACACTAAAATAACCCCTGCCCCACCCCACCTCAGTCCCTACCCCTGTGGGTACATAACCGCCAGTGTTTTACAAGGTGTTGAAGTACAGCAATTATATTATCTCATCCTTTAAAAAAAAGGCATTGTTAATTTAACCCTCAGTAATCTTATTTCACCTCACCACCATGGCAGTCTACAGCCAGCAGACTTTTTTTCCTTAAACCAGCTGTTGAAAATAACCTAGTTTAAAGAGTTCATGGCTGAACGTGAGGGATTCATCATTATATATTTACTGTCTGAGGCTGATATAGCTGTAAGGTTTTTCAGATGCCATTGATCTATTGCGCATGTTCCCTCCCTGGGTTGCAGGACGTGCTTCTATTTGCATAAGGCCCTGGGCAAGGTTCTTTCTTGCATTGATTGGCCTGTCCAAGGGAGCCTGATGTGCTCCTGCATTGATCACCCTGTCTTTTCTTGGAAGGCAGTGTTACGCCGAGTTCATCTCAAACATTCTAGGGAAAACTCTACTGCAGATGTCGCAATTTTATTCAGATGTTCCTTTGAGTATAGTCCTTTCCTTTTTTTTTTTTTTTTTTTTCCTTTTCCAGGATAACTTGCTTTGTTTTGGGGGTTTTTCTTTTTGGTTTTTTTTTTCCACTTAATTTGAATGTGTTTCTGCAGTTATAGTGAAGCATAGACTGGAGTGTGATGAAAAGCTATATTACATTTACACCAATTATTCCATGCTGTGGGTTTTTTTTTTTCTTTAAAATAATGCCTATAGCTTCCAGCAAAATCAAAACTATTCTGTCTTCAAAGAGTTCACAGTTATAACAGGAGAATTAATCAAAGAATATGTGTGCTGCTGTCTTAGCTTAGATTAATATTGTCAGTTTGTAATTTGTATGATTTGTACTAAATTTGCTTCAGTGTTAGAAAAATAGTTCTAAAATGGCACCTTCAGCATAAAGCTGTGTTTGGTTTTCTGGAGGCATACTCCAAAATGGATCGTGCAGGTAAATTGCTTAGCAGACCAATGACTGATCAGAGAGGACAAACACTTTCCTACAGTGTCCTTGAGTTGCCAACATGGTGTGTTGGGGGCTGTCTTTCCAAATCCAGGTTAAGCAGCTGAGTTCTTGACTCACCCTGGTAGGGGATGGAGCTTTTCAACATCTGCTGCAATAATAACCCATAACCAGGAGCTATAAAACACACCGATGCAATTTCTGAAAGCCACATATTTGCCTGTATGCCTAATTACAGGCAAGGTGCCTGTTACTATTGTCTACCAAACTAATTTCTTTGCTCAGAAAATGATTTAACACATGTGTGTTCCTGCAGGTAAGGTGAAATGTGTTTTACTCAAAGGGTGGCTCATATCTAATGAATAAGTTGACATATGAACTTTATCAAGTAGTGATAGTACTGCATGTCAGTGAAAAACAAAATGCTGTGAAAGAGTTCCTCTCCTATAGAGAACCAGAACAAAGAGCATCACAGAGGTGTTCCTTGATTACTTTTAGGAAAATTTCATATGGATATTTTTGTGGATTTTGTAGAATTCTCTTTGAAATAAATAAGTATGCAGCAATACATAGCTAAGGTCATGTTAATGCAATAACATAAACTGTAGAGGCTTTTTTTTTATTATTACTTGGATAATAGTTTCATGTCTTTCACTGAAGCAATAATGTTTCACATTGCACTGTGATACTCTGGCCTAGGGAACATATTCCTTTGGTCATTTGGTGAAACAAAACTCAGATAAGTATAATTCAGGTAGCATATATGAAATTTCATCTTCATTATCATGCAAATGTGGTGAGAATATAACATTTCCCAAGATGTCATTTGACTATTAGGATCTTTAGAAAATGGTCTCTCAAAGCCACAAAGCTAATATTCCAGAAGAAAGCTATATAATACCTAAAAATTGTCTATCCTTATTCTATATGAATAATAAATGTAGTAGGACAAGCCATTATTAAAATCACAAAAGAATGTGTTGACCTATTGGAACAAGGATCTTTTTTGAATTTTGCATCAATGATGAATTTTGAGTTTTCCATAGCATAGAGGATGAACATGCAAATACAGATTTCAAAATACTGCAGGGAAAAAAGAAGTAGGATCATAAGTGGAAATCTGATCTGTTTTGTTTCAGTATATAAATTGTTTATATTGATATATATTTTGTTATACATAATGATATCCTTTGCAAGTGTTGTATATTTTGTCTGTCTGCATTGTACATGTATTTGCATCTGCAACATTTTTCATTTTTCTTAAGCTCCATTTTGCTAATATTTGAGTTAATGAAGGTAGAAGATGGTCATGGGCTAAATATGGACTCTTAAATCTCTTAAATGGGGAGTGGAACTTGGTTTTAATTCTAAAATAAAAGAAGAGCCTGAGTGTCTCGTAGCAGCCCATTATCTGTGTTATCCAGTTGTAGGAAAACGCTGTACTTGTTCATGTGTATGAACTATGCAGGGCATCAAGACCTGAAGAAAATTTCTGGTAGCAAAAGAGATCTTTTGCCAGCAGTTTTAGTTTTGAAAAAGAAAGACTTTAATTTAATTATAAACATGATTGTTTATAATTAAATTAAAATGAAGAAAAGAAATCTAATCTCTTACTTCAGGCAGAAATAGTCTCTGGGAAAAAATGTATCCATAGCATGCATTGTGCTGTTAAACAAAGTGGATGCCTTGGAAAACATGATGAAGATATATGTAGATACTTCCAGACTTTCAGATACCCTCCATGGATGTTGTGGAGTGAGCTTAGTGTGTTGAAGTAAATGTTTTGAATGAGTTTTAATAATTGCTTGATTCCTGGGCATCAGGAATGCAAGCAAATCCTTCTACTCACTGTGAGTAAAGTAGAACAGCATAATGTAAAAATCGGTATTTTAAAGTTTTCCTGTTTTCCACAACAAAAAATGAAAGTTTTCTAATGCTGGGCTGATAAAGAATGAGATTTCAGAGTCTGTAGTAATTTCAGCAAGTCTGTGGGTTTGGGTTGGTTTGTTTTTGGTGTGTTTTTTTTTTTTTTTCCCTTTTTTTTTTTTTTTTTTTTTTTTTTTTTTGGTGTTTGTGGTTTGTTTTTTTTTTTTAGTTTGTAAAATTGTGATCTTTAGAGACAGGAAAAATTACAGAGGATGTTTGAAGTGTCATTTCTCTCCCGTGCCACTGAGACATTTTCATTTTACAAGCACATTATTGAAGAGGTAATTCTGCTTAAGAAGTAGTTCTGTGCTGTTTTGCTAGAGAGACATTTTCAGAGTCCAGTTAGTGCTAATGTGACAGATACCATGTACCAATTAAGAATGTTTTCTGCTGCTTCATTCCTACCTGCATGAATGATACGTATGTGTTGTCTTCCCTCCATTCAAAACCTCTTGATGATCTAACTGGCACACTTCCATCACTCGTGAGATGCTCTAAGTACATTTTATAAAAGTCACTGAAATTTATTTATGCTTTTTTTTTTTTTTTTTTGAGGTGAAACGAGGTTTTAAACAACACAGACTTGATGAAGAACTTGTAATCGGGTGCAGCCATCAGAGGAGGGAATTGATTGAGCCTCCCTGTCTCATTCCAGAAATGCTAATTTTCTTCATGTTCTTATTTTGAGGAGAGGCTGCTTTGAGCATGATACTCAGGGGCTGCTTACTACTAAATTTAGTGGGGTCACAGTTTTAGCCCTACTTATTGCAGTAACGGGTGTTGGTGTTCCTAACAATAGTGCGTGACAAAGGCAAAACAATTAGAATCATCCTGATTTACCGATTCTCATGTTGCTTCCTAACACCTTTTTTTCCAGGAAAAAGTCCCCAGAGCAATTGTCCTATTTAAGTAGAAGCTAAATCCTTTTTTTGGCTGGGCAAAACAGATTTTCATTGAAAATTGTATGGGAAATAGCACTGTTTTATTATTGGCCTTGCTTTGAATTGCACTTCTTTTATATGTACTCAATACCTTTTTATATTTTGCAGTATTCTTCTAAGTAAAATCTAAGTAAAGTTTTAACTCTTATTGTGAAGCAAGTGCTACAGAAAAGAAAGAAATTTGAAATTTCAATGTCACTATATTTGGTAGATTCGCATGAATTGTGGAAAGGGATAGCAAGTCTATAGTTTGTAACTGCACGAAATTATATTTAGTTATATAATGCACATTCCTCGGAGTATCTTACTTTGAAATTAAAAAATCTTTCTAGCTTCTGTTTCTCTTTCGTACAGACTAGGATAACTTTTTGCAGCTTAAACAAATATTTCAGAATCAGGTAGTTCAGGAGACACATCCTGTAGGGAAAAGCATCTGCCTGCATTCAGTAAGCCGTATGCATACATGTCACAATGTGCTGTTCTGTCATCTCCCTGCACACATCTCATACAGCCCCACTCAGGATTACATGTTGTACATAGTATTGGTATAAAATTCATAATAAGTTTTAGCAGAGTAATTTTCTGTAGCATCAAAGACCTATTGATGCTGGTAATACAAGAGGTGTGTTTCAGTCCTTCCCTGCTTCGCCCTGACCTCTCGCATATCGACACACTCCCCTTCAATTACTCCTCTTCCACCCAGATGTATCCCAAGTGAAACTTCTCCAGCCTGTCAGCCGCAAACACTCAGTGCCTGCCCCCACACAGCAGCCTGCATCCCTCTTTTTCCTCCCTTTTCTGCAAAGCCAGTGCACCCCAGCCACCTGCTGCAAACAGCACAAGTGCCGAGGTCCCAAAAAAGCCTCCATTTTGATTGTAACCCTCCTTGCAGTGCAAAGATAATGAGTAATACTGAGGACATGTCAGTCTTCAGGTTCCTCTTTTCTTTTGCTGGTGTCACTCATGCCACACAGATGCCTTGTGCATGTGCTCCCTGTCCTCAAGCGAGCCGCGCATGGCTTGAGCTCTGAGTAAATAACAACTGCTTCTTTCTGCAAAATGAACTTCTGCTGGCCAGCCTAAAGTGTATCACATTTTCTGCAGTAGGTTGGCATCCTCTGCCACGAGGGATGGAGCGTACTGTGGCAGGCAACTTTGTCTTTTATTCTGTTCTTAAAATAGCTGTTAGCATCTTTGTGTGCAGCGGGGAAATAATAAAAATTTTCTTGACATCTGTAATATCCAATTGCGCTTTTGCTTCTGCCTCCCGAACTATTTTGTGCTGAGGTGAACCATGCTGGGGTTTGGGATGGCACCACCTCCTGCAAAAATTTTTATTGATAAAAGCCATAGATGCAGTATCTGCTATAAAATGCAGTTGAATTATTTTAGTTGCTATTGCTAACTTTTTAAGAATGCTTAGATTACTGCTAAAATCTTGAAAGCACAACCTTCCAAATTTTGATATTAAGCCTAGATATCTATATTGCATTTAGAGATTTTAATGAATCTTACACATTTTAATGAATCTTGCGTTTTATCAGCAATTGTGCCCTAATGGTCTTTTAAGGTATCTAAAGATGTATGCACTGTCGTTCTCAGCCTTCTGTTTCCAAGCATTTGTCTCTTGAGCTAATACATATTTTCTGCCTTCAAATTAAGCAGGAATCAATTTATAATGTGTGTTGTAATCTTTTTGTAAAAGCCTAATTATGTACACTGCTTTCTAAAATGCAAGGATTGGAATAAATGTGTATTAATGCTTTAGGTGGGAAAACAGTACAAACATCTTGTGATCTGAATATATTTATAAATAGTCACTTGCACTTTTTATGCAAATGAAATTAAGTAACTGTCAGGCTGCAATTTTAATTTTTTTTTTAATGCAATTATTTGACACCTCATATAAATCTTTTTATATGTTTGAGGCTTTTTCCATGTGCCCATAACTGGTGCTGTCCTGCATTATTCTTTTATACGTTTTGTCTTTGTTTCCTTATTTTATTGCCTATATTTTATGGATGATGAGAATACTAATGAACATATGATGCATACTATCATTCACAAGACGAACAGATAGCTTTCTCTCTTTGTCAAATGTTTATGCAGTAAAATGAAAAATTAAACAAACCTAGCATTGACTCCATTGTAATTTCAGCTTAAATAAAACACCTGCTGAGGTTTTGTAGAATTTTTCCCATCAGAGAGAAATTTTTGAGAGTGCTGGGAGACTATTTTTATATCCAAGGAGTAAGTTTGAGGTAATTGGCTAGAAGGCATAGAAGTTATCTTGATACTGGACCATAGAAAATTCTAAATTGTTTTAACCTTCAATTAGCAAAGAAAAAGCAGGTAATATGTCAAAACACTCATTAGAGGTTTAATTATAATTTCTGATGGATTCAAAACCTTATGGCTCTGTTCTGGCCACTCCGATTTAGCATTCAGCCCGTATTGTGTATTCTGTTACACATCTTCACAGGAGCGATCCTGCCGAGCTTTTTGACACCCGTTTTCATGCGTGGCCTATTGCTCCACACCGAAATTTCCTGTTGTTGTTGTTGTTGTTGTTGTTGTTGTTGTTGTTGTTGTTGTTCTGGGCCGCCTGCTGTGTTAGAGATGCCGTGGACGTGTCAGCTCCGCGGTGTGCGCGCATTACCGCGGGCGTACACGGCGCAGAACGGCGAGCCGGGGGATGCGCGGGTGCCTCCGTGCAGGGATGCAGGTGTACCCGGGCACGAAATGACGAGCAAGGGCGGTGGGGGATGAGCAGGTGCCTCTGTGCACAGGTGCGGGTGCCTCACAGCAGCAGCCGTGTCCGTCCGTGTTTGCGGTGCTGCGATGCGCGCTCTCTCGCAGCGCCCGCGATGCTGCGGGCACCGGGGGGGGCTCGGCAGCCGGGGACACTAGAGGGCACTGCTTGTCCTCGCTTGCAGCTTCCTTCTGGGACAACCGGCAGAATTAGGCTGAATTCCGTAATCTTGCTTTAATTAACAGTTGAGTTCTTATTAAGTAAGTCTAGGCTGTTTAATTCGCCGTTGTTTTGCTTTTAGCCTTGTGTTAATGTCGTGGATGGAGTCATCAGCGCTTGCAAATAAATGCGGAATCAATTGTCCCCGTACAGTAACAATTTTATAAAAAAAAACCAACCCAACTTGAAATGTTATTCTTGGCAAAGCCAGAAGACTGAGTTTGCCCAGTGATGGGGTTTAGATCCCTTGCCAGCTGTGCTTCCAGTCAGCAAGTGTGATCCACAGTGTTAGAAATGTGTTAGGGAGAGTCTTGATGAGTTAGGGTGATGTATTTCAGCAAAGGTCAAGAGAAAGATAAGCAGAGGACGAGAATAGGAAATTTAAAGGGTCTATCTTTGGTATGGGTAAAACATGTATCATTTACTTTACCCTTGGAAGAATGTTTCTCAGTTACAAAACGCTAAATCACCTGAATAGCTGCTACAAGTTCAAATGTTTCTTCCATTTATAGGTTCATTTATTTTGGATGGAAATTATGAAAGAAGTGGAATAATCAGATTAATCAGGCTAATAAAACCAGACATCATTTCAGAAGCAACAGAAAATTAATACGAAATTTAGATATCAAAACAATAGCAACCAAGCTCAATGACACCAAGAATGGATGTTAGCTTGCCCTTGTCCTCTGCAGTTGGCAGAGCATTGTAAGGAGTGCTGTGTGCTGGCCAGGTTGGGAATTTTTCTTTCCAATGAAATTCCAACACTCAACATCAAGAAATTAAGACCTGCGGTTTAAAGTGTTGTTCATTGCTAAGCAGTGATTTGGGACTGGGCCCTACATGAAATCTTTTTTTTTTTTTTTTGCTTTTTCTCCCTGGTGTTTAGCCTGAAAGTTTCTTTCTAGTTAAGTGTTGTTGACTCCAGTGAGTGTGTAAATTTTCTCAAGCCAAGTATTAATAAATGTGTGGAGTTAGCAGTTGGATTGCCTGATCACTGAAAACGACCTGTTAGTCAGGATGACGGCTGGTTGGTGTAACTAAGGGTTTTACCACATATAAGTTCTAGATTTAATACATTTGAAACACAGTGATTGTCTTAAAAAGGATGCCACTTTTAAATAAACTTCTAAAGTACTGTTTTAGCCAGAGCTCATCGCCATTAAAAAGCAAGCCAGTATAATAGTAGGTCTTGTTTTGTGCAGAATGAATTGTAAGTATTGTATTTTAGTCCCACATAATTGCTGCAAATGTTAAGGTGATTTCGAACCACTCTAGTTCCGAGCAATCTCTATGCAAACAGTGAGATGAGTATATGCATTTCTGAAAAATCCTCCTGGTAGTTACTGCACGATTCAAGAGGGTACTGTAGCATTTTTATTAAAAATATATAGGTTTCCTAATTATTTCTGTATGGTCATGCAGTTGTCTTGGACAATCTGGTTGCCCAATTGATGTTTAGGTATAGATCCATCATTTAAGAAGAGCAAGCATCACCTAATTTTGCTTTATCAGTTCATAAGCAAAAAGAAACAAAAAAGATGTTTAATCAACAAGAGAGCAACTCTTTTTGCATTCACAAAATGGTAATTTGAAATCTTATTTTGTGCGTGCTAATGATCTATAAGCAGTGAGATGCCAGAACTGCTATAATAGGATTTTCCCAGTCCTAGAAGGATTTTGCTTATGGCTATGAAAAGTTAATTTCAGATCCTGATACACTTGCATTAATTTTTGAGACATTAGCTGAGTGTAGTATAGTGAAGAAAAACATGAACACCACACCACTGTGGTGTAGCTAATTGTTTATTACATCCAACCAAAGAAGCATTGGTAATGTGCAGGCCACAGTGTCTGAAAAAAAAAAAAAAAAGAGGCAGGAAACTGGCAGAAAAAAGTCTTGCAGATTTCTTCTGGAGGGTCTTGAGAAAGAAACTGAGAAAGAAAAGAAGAAACAATAGCTTCACCATATCCTAAAAGTGATACAAATGGGTCTTGGCGTACTTGGAAGATCCTGTTTGTTCATTAAAATACTGTTTGAGAGTCAAACTACAGAATGTACCAAACCTTCCTGCTTCTGAGTGAGAAAGCACATCTTTGTGGTTGTATGATTTATGTATGAGAAACAAATGATTTAGATGCTTATATGCACCATACTTCAGTAATGTATTTATATTATGTTGAGTATTTGCTGACAAAAGGAGCATGTTATCTCTTCCTTTGCTAGTAAGGGATCTGTTGACTCCACAGCTATGTAAAAACCTCTCATCAGCACCTATTTTAATCAGCAAGAACTTTACTATAAATCATTATCAAAAAAAAAAGCATTGTGCTACGCTTTTATACCAATACATTTATTTTGAAATTAATAGGGAAAAATAATACAGAGCTTGTGCTTGAGATGGGCTAATAAGCGTGCCCATGAGACTTTCCTTTTCAAACACTAAATGAAAGCTTTTGCATTGCTAACAGGCTACAAAAGTTGCTTAGGTAATAAGACTCCTTTTCTCTTATCAGTAAAAAAGAAAAGGGGAGGGATGGGATGGCTCAAGGGATTGGTAATCAGATTACAAAGTCTTTCACTTCTAGGTCACTGGTTCAAATCTGCCCCCTGTTTAGTAGTGACCAAAAGCTGTTCCCATCTGATGGCTTTTCAGTAGCCTTTGTGCAATTCATGAATGATCTATATCCAATGCCTGGTGAAAATCACTCCTAGCCATTGCTTTGGGAGTCTCAACTCAAACCCTTTAAGTAGGAATAAATGATCTGCTCATGCATTGAAGGGTTTGGCGGGTTTATTTTTCAGAATAATTTTAATAAGTTAGCAGAGCAGTGCAGCTGAATTTGCACTGTAACAGCTGCTGTGGGCTACAGCTGCCATCGTCACTTCCCACTAGCATTGCTTTGTAAAAAGTTGTTACCAGCTTACTTAAGGATTAGACTGATGTGTCTTAATTTGAGCCACATGGTATCATTCCAATCTACTTTTATATTAGACTAGAATAGATAAAACCATAACTGAAAAAAGGAGAAGCAAAAGAAAATTACTAAATTTGTTCAACTTAGAGGAAACAGTTACTATAGTAAAATTGATTTTGATAGATAAGAGTGTGAAAGCATTTTTATTGATAGTTTTAGTATTGCAATAATGCTGTGGAAGCTATGAGACTGCAACTTCAGTGGGTTCTTGTGCTATATGTGACTAAGACCACTGTGGTGTGCTAAGATAAATGTTGGAATAAATTTAGAATGGAAATCTTGAAGCAGATAAATTGAAAACAAGGGAAAACAGAAAAATTCCCTGAAAAGAAGTCCTTGCAAGTGTGTGTTTTCTAGTGCTGCCCCTTACTGGTACTTACTTTCAGGTAGGTGAATAACGGGCTTCTATACTTGGCTCTTGTCAGTGCTATTTGAAGTGCTATTTTCCTTAAGGTAGGAGAATGCTAGAGGACAGTTGCTATAAAGGGAATGAAATTTCTGGTTCATTAATGTATGAACCTGAAGTGAGGGCTCTCTGCTAGATGTACATTTCTGTGGAAATCGCTGTGACAGTTTAGAGGTGTATTTATGTCCATAGGGATGCACACAACCCATTATAAAAGTATGACTTTTTCCCTAAAACCAGACAAAGTATTTCTTTTGAGACAGCAGGCATGCCACATATATGCTGCAGTAGATTTTTGCAGTAGACTTTTTTGCACAGAAGGTATTTCATCAACTTAAATGATATTTTATCTATGTAAGTCTCACTAAATCAAATGAATCACATCAGCCACCTCCCTCATTACTCACATAAACTTCAGAGTTTGCTTGTAACACCTCAGCCTGGAAAAATAAAATACGTGTGCATGCTGAGCAGAGCTTGATGGGTACCAGCAAGTGGAATGCACATTTAGCACAGGGCCAGCACAGATCTCTGCTCTCCCAAGAACACATCCTCAGGTGCTGGGACTGGTCTGCCTAACATGCTTATAGTTTCACATTGAAAACCTAAGCCAGAAGAGTGCTGATCTGTGTACCACAAAATCTGTGCACACAACACATGTTCATAGACATGTTTTGCAGGAATGGCTTGGGTGGGATTTACTGACACTATTTTCACAATCGGCTTTCAACAGCCGAGCTATCTGGCCTGTGATCCCCTCTGGAAACTGCAGCAATTGCAGGAAAAGAAAATCCCAGACAACATATTTGTGATCCAAACCACAGCATTCTCTCCCATCAGATGGTATCAGATGTCTCAGGGATCTGTGTACTCGGAACAACTGGTGTGGTATCCTTCCAAAAAGCACAGGGCTTTCCCAGCTGCTGCAGGAGCACTGTGTCTCCATGTCCTAGCACCATGGTGTTTTTGTGGGCTGCTCATAGTGTTGGGCTCAAACTTACCTGCATCTCTGGCCCCCTTTGCCAGAGAGGAGGAGGGGGAGTGGGATCCAAGTTTAGCAGTACAAGAGATGTGGGCAAAAAACCCTGCCAGCTTCCCAGGGCTGTTTGGTCCAGGAGCACAGGTTTGCAAGCCAAAGTCATTCATTTCAGAAGTTCACACAAAGGCAGGGGAAGGGGGAGGGCAATAATCTGAAAAGACTGGCAGCTCACCTTTGCTCTCTTCCCACAGGGAAGGCTGGCCTTGTTCTGTTGGTTAGGTCAGGGTATGTTAGAAGTAGACCCATGATGGTTCAGCAGAGTAAGGTTTGCCTATATTTCAAGGTGGTGGTGAGTTTAATCATTAGTTTAGAAAATAATTTGGTTAAACTGAGAAAACCTCCCAGCAAAGCATTTTTCCTAGTGTAGTGATGCTTCTTGTAAAGCTCAAAAGAACCCTTATAAGCCATAAGTGCATGCCTTTGTATTGAATGAAATTTGACACTGTATGTGTTTCTAACATTAAGAACTGATGCCCTCCAAAGCATGCAGAAGCTTTCAAGTTGCTATCTCAGATAAATGGACTTACTTCTTTAAGTACTAGAGGTGTGTGTGTGGTGTCATCTGTCTAAGAGGACAGACATAGATATTGAAGCTCCCAAAAATGGGAGCTGTGAACTGTATTTGGTGTCATGGTCCAGTCACATCCTGACTTTCAACCAATTGTGTGATAAGCCATATTGCTCATCAGACCCCACTCTGCCTGCATAAGCTAAGGTGGTGATGGTGCTGGTAGTGAAATAAAGAAATGCAGACTTACCCTGGTCTGTTTCTTCCCTGAAGAGGACTTTGGAGGAGAGCAGAAGGAAGGAGCAGAAATAAAGCTTGCAGTTGCTTTCTGGTTTAATGTTGTTTATGAACCTTATGAGATCAGAGGGTCATGCAGAGTATCTAGCATGTGATGTGTAATGATTTGGAAATAAACACCAGGGGTGGCTCCAGCTGCCTTTGATCTAACTAAATGGCTATTTTATATATTCTATTTAACCCACTTTAAAATTAGGCAAGGAGCATACAGGAATGCCTCTCGGTGTGCTAGATGCTTAAACTTCCAACTGTGTGTTCAGGACCAAACAAAAGGGAAATGGTTTGCTTTCAAGGAGGTTATAATTTGGTAGATGTATAATAAAAAGCAGACATTAAATGCTGTGGGAAAGAGGGACTGCCTTTCTGCCTTGTCCCAAGATTTTAATATTTTAAGTTTTTATTGATTACAGCCTGAATATGTAGATTTCACTCAGTATATTTTGTTTTCCATTATATCTCTGGAATCTTTTTTTGAAGTGGGACTTCAGTTGAAAATTATGAGCCCTTAGCTTACAAGGATGGGTAAATAATCAAAGCCACAGCAAGCCTTTTTCAGAGTACGCTGGCCAAAAACTGTAGAGTGTGTGCAGAAAGCTCAGCAGACATTTTGCCTTAGTGCATGGGTGGCTTATCTTCATGGTTCTGTGGGGTTCTGATGCATTCTCATGGTCACAGAACAAAGGCTGCCATTTCTTCAGGTCATACCTGGTGGACCAGACAGTGACTGTTGCAGCTCTGCCTGCTGGCTCCTCCTTGAGTGTCGAGAGGGGAGGGTCGCCCAGTGCTCTCCAAACCATCCCAGCTTGCCCACTGGTGTAGCTTGGTTTCTGAAGCCAACCAGTAGGGCCTGGCTGATACCTCCAGGAAAGTCTGAGTCTGGCAACCTGTCTGCAACCAACAATACAAAATTTTCGGGAAGACTTTTCCACTTCCTAACAACCTCGAATGTAAACGTGCGTCATTCTTAACAAGCCAGTCCTTCTTAGGCCTGTGAAAACCTAAACAGTTTAGGTTATTTCACCAAAGAAGGACTCTGTGTGATAAATGAGTACATTCCTACATGGGCTGCTGGGAATATTTGGTGCTTTTGTGCAGCATCCATTGTCCTCATGCTTAGGCACAGCACTCATGATAAGAAGTGGTACTTGTTTTCCTTATGTTGACTCATCTTTACCTGGCATCACTTTTCTGAGTGATGTCATCAGCACTGGAGGGTGATTTATGGTGTTAAATGAGCAGGCTTTTGCTGGGGGCAATGCAGAGCACAGTACAGGAATGCTGGAGGATTCCTCAGAACTAAATTAAGTGGGCAAGCTGATGACCGAGTTGATTCAGGATCACTGAGCAGGCCAGGAAGAGGAGCACAGAAATACTTCATGGCAGTAAGACACCATGTTTCTATGTCCAGGGATGCTGAGGTGGAAGCTGTATGTTGCTGCAGTGCTGTGGCTCTCCAGATGTGATGGAGAGCAGGTCCATGCCCCATGTCTTTGAAGGGTAGATAGTCTAAACTTCCTTTGTCAGTAAAGCTGTGCCTGATAGCTTCTGGCATAAGACATGGACCAGACATTTAATTATGAGTCTATTCTGTACTCTAAATTGGAATATCTTTTTCTGAATAATTTCTTTTGGTTTTTTATATTATGTAAAACTGTATTTTATGTAGTTATACGTCCTTTGCTTCACAAAGCCCTTCAGCATTTGAAGTCTCTCCAAGGAGACTTATTAGCCTTGCTGCTATTTTCCCATCTCATGGGTGGCTGGAAAACCTTGTTGGATATCTGATGACATGTCCAATGTCTGAGAGCTGATTTTAAAAAAATCCGTTATTGTTCCTGCTTTACTGTTTTTTCAGACTTTGAAGATGTCAGTCATGTATTGGGGTTGAAATTAGATGTTGCCACAGGTCTCTTCCAACCCAAACCATTCTATGATTCTGTGGTATTGTGGTCTGCTTTGTGTAATTTGAGGTTCTACCACACATGCACAAAATTTTTTGGTGGAGGAGAATGCAAGTGGCAGCAGCATTTCAGTGGGAAAGAAGAGGGAAGCTGCTGCTCTTCTCTTTTGGCTGCCTGCAGTAACAAAGCACAATTTGTCATTCCCTAATCACAAGGAGAGTTACCTCCAGAAGTTTGTGTGACCTCAGAAGTTTCAGTTTACATACCTTCATGCTTCAGAGACCTTGCCTGTGGAGAAACTTTTACTTTCTGAAGTTACTCAGAGGTTATAGGAGTCGAAGCTGAGGCTTCAAAGGACAGGAAGAGTGAATGTTGTCTTATCCTCTGGCTGAAGTGGAAGTCCAGCTATGTTTGAATAACAAGGATGTCAGATGTCATGTTCACCTGTGAGGTGCTGAGCTTAACACTCAGTTTTTCTCATTTTCTGTTTGTTGTTTAGTTTTTTTAAGTCTGGCTTGCTAATAAAAGTTAATACGTAGGTTGATATGTTTGTGTGATGTGTGATAAAACCAAGGCAATTTCCTAAATAAATGACCAGTCCTTCCTCAGACACAGCCAACGTCTAGAAATCTGTTGAGGATTTTCCCTTCTGGATGTTAAACCGGTGCAGTTCTCTCTCTTTTTCTAGATATAAAGTTAAATATGAGGAACTCAGTTATTTCCTTGAAAAATACATCACCATGAGATTTGCATAAAACTGTAATAACAGTTTTCCATGTACCATTCAAACTGAGACAATGAAGAAGTAATGCAATTTTAACCTGCTGTATTTGATACTTAACATGTAAAAACAATTATTTATTTGATTGTTTCACATTCATTTCACTAATATGATTGTTCACTTTTACACTGATTTCTGGATTTACGCATTTATTGAAACATGAGAAAATTACTTCCATAACTTACTCTAGGCCATGTTTTTCATTAGATATGAGCCATTACCTTTGCAATGGTATAATATCAAAGCAAAACTCCAACCCCTTGTATCATTTCAATTTCAAGCCTTGTTTATTATTAGTTGTGTTACACACTGATTTTCAGGAGCAATTTATTTCAACTAATTTGTCATCTCAAAGATTTAAGATTACTGTATTCTATTTAAATTTACCTGAGTTAGAAAAATTACAAGAACCTACTTATTCTGGCTCAAGGCTTTTAGATGTTTTCACCCTCATAATGCAAAAGAGGAGTCCAACAAGACAGGCTGAGAATAAACAAGTAGTTTTATTTGTCCATTTTATATGCATACTGGGTTTTTAGATAGAGCAGAGCTGTTCCACTGTAATTTTGAAGATGTGGAGCTCAAGCAAGTACCTTAGGAAGAACTTCTTTCCTATGTACAAAGGTTTTGTTTCTCTCCAGTCCTGCTGCCTGGTCTGAAATCAGCCTTGGGGCTGAAAACAGTGGCAGTTTGGAGCTGGCCTGGGGAGCAGTCACATTACTCAGATGGATGGATCAGGTGGCTGAAGTTGTTTGCAGCATCAGCATCTATCTGCTGCCAGGCTTCAGCAGAGCCCGTGCAAGCTGTGAGCCACTGCAGAGTCCAACATGTGGCAACTGAAGGAGTCATCATAGCTCAGGCACCTGCGCTCTGAGTCCCTGCTCCTTCCTGAGACTGAAAGCTCCCTGATAGGAGCTTCCTGCAACTTCTGTCAATAGTAAGAAAACTGATGTGGTTTGAAAATGTACTATGGTTTGCTCACTGATAGGTCTAAGGCAGTGCTTGGCACCATAGCTTTATGGAGCACCTGTGATAAAATACCAGCTGGGCCGCACTGTTGGGTATCAGCTGTGCACTGCTGCTCTTAAATGCTTCAGCCGTCTGTAATGGCTGCAGGATCAGGCTGAAAATCTGGTACCCAACCTACATTTGTACAAGGAAGTCTTCAAAATGCTAGCCTGTGGTTTGACTGAGCCCAGGGCAGACTAGGACCGTGAAAGTCATTGTGGAAGCTGAGCCCAGGATAGCAAGTCTGGGGTAAGAGGCTGAGGGTGCTCCCAATTTCACGCAGAGACATCTCTGTTTCCTGGTTTGTGGAGACCCTGACTTTTCTTGATTGTGTTTTTATTTTATTTTACTTTATTATTTTATTTCCAACTAGGCGTGGCACTCAAATAGCTGCCCACTGCTTCAGAAATCCAGACAAACCAAGAGAAAACAAAGCTATGATTTTTAAGGTTTTACTGGCAAAGAGTGGAAAAATCCTTCATGATCACAGCCAACATTGTTAACAAAATCTTCAGGGCAGGCAATGGAGGACTGATCTTGCAGGCTGAGTTGATGTCATTTGGAGAGCTGATGCAGCCTCCTGCATCCCTGTTAAAAGGATGCTGCTTACACAGACACGTGGCAAAGCCCGAGCAGCAAAGGATGTGCTGTGCTGGAGGTTTGGTGTGATCACAAGCTCACACCATCTTGCACCACCCAAATCCAACTTAACTGCAAGTATGAAATGAAATAGTTTAGTGAACTGTGTGATTTTGCAAGTATGATTTTCCTGGGGCTCATGTACTTGAAGTGCACATACACAAACTGTCTTTAAACAATCTAGCTTGAGTAGCAGATGCTCCTCAGCGTTTGTTGTGCCAAATACTGCACACAGTAGTTTTGGACACTTTCTGGCAGCTTGAACTGACCCTTGTGGAGCTCCACTTTCATAAGACTGGACTGTTTTTTATCTCATATGTTAGAGGCAATCCAACAGCTAGCTGCTGCTATCAGCAGCATAGGAATATTAACACTTGCACTGATCAGACTTCATGTTCTGTGCCTCGATAGGAGATAGGTAGAAGCTGTTGACCTTCAAAGTTGATTTTTATGCCAATGAGATCTCCTAAGTTCGAATCTCCAATCTTGGGATTGCAGACTCCAGCTGTCAGGAGGGAGTCCCAACTGGCTGACCCCAAGTAGACTCACCTGCTCCAAACCTCCTTTTCTGATCACCCCAGTGGTTCTTGCAGCAGTGCAAAGGGAATTATCTCAGCAATAAAATAGATAAATTTTTTTTGTGTTAGTTGAATTTCTAGTGGGAAGGAGCTTCACCAAACTCTAATGTACGCTTTTCGCCTGGTAGGAAGTTATCTGCAAAATGCCAGATTTAGTTCTCCAGAGGGTAGAGGATGTCCCTGCCACCAGCTTGTTTTGGTTTGGTCTGCTGTGGGCAAGATGCAGCTGATCAATTCAAAGATTTTTATTCCCATGGTGCCATACAAATTTACGTTATGTAATGGACTTTGTGTTTAGCTGCTGCACTTCATTCATGCTAAACAAATTGTTGGAAGGTTTATAGTTGAGGTGAGCCAGCATTTCTACCCATAAACCCTGCCACACCTAAACCACTTGTGTTTGGGAAGTTGGTGTTTCCCTCACTATTACAGGTCCTCAAAGACTTTTCTCTTGTCAGCTCCCTGTTGTGACACACTAGGATCAAGAAAACAGGAGAATCACATTATTAAGTTTCAAGTTTTAATAAAAGTGAAGCCAGAGGCTGTCGACAAGAGAACTATGAGTTTTGTTTGCCCTATTCAGAAATATACCAGCAGAATTCTGTGTACAGATGTTTTTTAGTTGGGTTTTTTTTTTAGTGAGCTGTGTATAAGGGAGACGACTTTCTAAATCTTGAGCTATTTTTGATTTAAATATTTTTCTACTCATTATTGATTTTATGAACTTACGGCTCCAATGCAAGGTGGTAATTTTCAGTAGAAGTTCTGCAATGGAAAATGGTTTGCGTTGTTAACTTTGACAAATCCTAGACTCCAGATGCTTTAAAGCAATCTGTTTTATTATGTTCATGCATTATTACTGCTGCTGCCATATGATTTATTGCTGTAGAAAAATGTCACAGTTGTAGATGTAACATCCAGTGGATCTTTGAACCAAATATCAGCGAGTACTTTGGTCATTATCTCATTGTATATTTGAAGGTATTTTCTTTTGCTGTTTAAAGACTGATGTGTATCAGGGACAAATGTGTATTTGTCTCCTGCAAGGAGGGGTTTTATCACATCTGCAAATTCATTTAGGGAAGATGATTGTTGTTGCTAATTGAAAATAGGAACTGGTGGAACTTTGGATTATTATTTTTGCTTTGTGCTGCTTGAGCATAGTTGCCCAGCAATTCTAATTCCTAATGATTAATAGTTTATGAGGGCTTGGGGAATCTAATCCCATTTAAAGATGTGCAGAAAATTGAGAGTATTTCAGAAATTCAGGAATTCTATTCAGGAAGCAGTGAAAGGTCTTAGGAATGCCAGACCAACAAACTTGCACTACAGAATACAAATTTACATAGTTCCTGGTGAAGAGGAGTTTTTCAAAACTGAGGAGAGGCTCAAGTGCTGCCAGGCAGACAGACTAGCTAATTGGTTTGTATGAGACTGAGTGAAATGATGGTTGAAGAGGATGTTGGTTGACTGTAGACTGGTAACAAGAAAGTTACAAGGAGAGCATATGAAGTCACCAAAAAGGAAACCACACACCTTTCCAAAAGGAAGTAAAAATTACCCTCCACGCGATTCCTGTCATGTGATTTCTTCTCTCTTTCCATCTACCACTGCTTTTACAAAAATTCAGTGTCCAACTGATGCTGTTTTGGTCCACCAGAATTTCTACTGCAAATTCATTGCACATCTGGAAACCAGTGAGGGCTTTTGGACAGGGGCTTCCAGTTGTTTCCTCTGGAAAGAATTCTGCTTGCAGATGCCAGAATGTCTTAAGAGTCTCAAATCAATCTGATGCAACTGGAGGATTTGCATCAAAATTATATTCCTCCAAGTCAAATGCTTGTTGTTGATGTGCCCATTGAAGCCCAGTGCATACGTGTAAACACCATGCCACAACTGAAATTGCTATGGAAGATGAAGAAAGTAGCTGAAAGGTTTATTTCAAAACTCCGAGAGAAATTAAAATTTTGATATTTTTTTAAATTCATATTTTAATCTATTTTTCCTCATTCCTAATTGCAAACAACTCAGAAGAGTAAATATTCCCTGAATATGATGTGATGTTTTATGATTTGATTATATAAACCTGCAAAAATAAAAGCCTGTAAAAAAATAAATATTTTAACTTACTCTAACTTTTCTCAGAAGTTTGCATTTTTACTTGTTATAAATGCTGGAATAGGTGTAAAGAGTATGGGATCAATGTTTCCAGGATTTACTCCTGCAGGCCATTTACCTAAAGTTGGTACTTTCATGGATTTTCATGTTGTCAAGATCAGACCTTTGGCCCCTCTTTTAATACACTGATGCTTTCATTCGACAGGAGTATTATTCTGTAAAATATATACCAAAGGCATATTTTGCCATCCATTCTGACTATATATGCATGCTAAATATACTGTGTATGCATTGTATGTGTGAAGCTGTGTTTTATTTACACACACTACAAATAATGCAGGTATCAACCTTTTGACATTATAATCTTGTAATAACTATGTAATATAAACTTACAGATTAGCAGTAGAATACTTACTAAGTTGAGCAACAAAGGAGTAATTATTATGTATGAACTTAAGGAATGCATTTATAGGGATTTTCAAGTTCTTACTTATGTAACTATTAGAGCTGAATACAACTAGACAGTTGACATTTTCCCATCCAAAGTGAAGGAGCAAATTTTCAGCCACTGGGATAAAGATAACTTTCAAAAGATGCTTGAATGCTTTCAAACTTGTTGCATGGAAAACTGGTCTACAGCTTGTCATTCTAAGGGAATCAAATACATAGTGTTGATATATGGTTAATAAGTTAAAAATCAAACTTTACTGTGACTACAAAGAAGAAACACAAGAAAAAAAGAAGAAATGGAAATGCTTAAAGAGAGATTATTGGGAATGTCTAGAGGACCTGGGATCATGAGTGATACAATAATACATGAGAGCCTATTTATGTAATAGAGAAATGCCAGTTTACCTACTTCTGTTTGTAAATGAATTATTGGAAGAAGGAGTGTAAGGAGAGAGTAAGCCATCAAGTGATGAGCTTCACAGAGAGATGTTTTCCTGCAAAATCTGTCAGCTAAGAATAATTTAAGATTTTTTAATGGGTGTTGAGGGGAATTAGGTAATTCCTAGGCTGTGAAAACTTTCTGTCTATGGAATTTACTGATGTGAAAAGATTATAGGGTGTAAATGAACTTTAGACAAAATTCTTAGCCTTTGTTTGCTTCAGTAAAAAAATAATTCTGAATAAAAATGTCTAAATTTTAGTATTTTTAGTAGATTTGGCCTACTGAATATCTTCAGTTTTATTATGCCCACCGCAAAAGACTATACAGGTTGGATGGATTAAAACAAACCCTGGTAAATGTAAATCATGCATCCCGTAGTATCCTTCCATTGGGATCTAGAACAACTTTCGAGTTGTATCAGATACAAATGGTAGCTGAATACTACATTTTTGTTTAAGGTCAATTTATTTTACCTTTACAATTTTATTCCACTTGTTTAGTTTTTAAAAATTTATCTTAATTCAAAACTGATTTCAGAAAAGAGACGTATATTCTAACTGTGACCTGTCAATCCGTTGAATCTGAAGCATTTACTGAGTATTGGAGCATCTGTGCCCAAAAGCACCTAGACTACTTGTATCTTCTTGCAGGGTAGATTATCATCCCTAATAAGAGGGTCTGCTGCTTGAGTTTAACCTGGATCTGTTCTCCTTGATTATTATTATCAATGAATGTCCCATTGCAGCAGGAAACTTGAGCTGCTCTGATAGAAGCAAAAGTGTCCTCAGTTTGACATGCTCTGTTGTGACATTTCTGTGTCACTGAAACATGGGCACGTTAGAGTTCTTGTTCAGCTGAAGGTTATACCCTTGATCCTTTCCCTACTTGATGTATTGTTTTTGTCTGTTTCTTTCTAAGTTGGCTCAGAAGGGTATGGATGCCTACCAAAACTTTTTTCTTCTGGGCTGGATGTTAAGAAATCTGTAAGTGAAGCTCAGTTAATCCCTTTGATCCCTCTTTGCTGCTGCATCCATGAGACCTTATCCTAACCCTAGCACTGTGGCTGAGTTATCAAAAAACATCACATTATCAGCCTCAGTCACTTTGCTGATCTTTGTGAAGAGAATAAGATTCTGCAGGCATCCACAAAGCTGAATGGCAAGCACCAGGAGCATGTTGGGTATTGCATATTATTTCCTATATATCATATATGATCTGAAAAGCAAAGACTGTACTATATGAAGAAAGAGTAGAAAGAGATGGTGATCAATGGCTGCCAGTTCTTACATGTGCATAGGGAAATTGAAAATAGCAAACCCAGGCTAGGTCTGGAAAAGAAAAAAGGAGCTGCACCTTTGTATTTTCTTGTGATTTGAAGAAAAAGGTGGTGTTCTAAGATGACTGGGTGGCTAGTTTTCGAAACAGAAACATGGGACATAGCAGCTTGAGAAAAAACTGCTTTTCCAAAGCAGAGCATATTTTTTATCTTTGCCGGTCATTAGAAGTGTTTCTGAATACCAGCCCTTCATGGAGGAGGTCATGCTGGAATAGTCTGAGCTGGTGATGATATTAAACTTCACCCAGCATGTGAAAACTCTGAGTAATAGTAGGTATATGGCCTTCAAGACCGGTGATATTTTTGCACCTTTGCCTGTTTAATCACGGTGTTTTGTGGAAGACAGTGCAGCCAAATGAGTGCTGGAATGCACAGCACTGGAACAGGAATATTAGTATACAGCGTGTGTTTAAAACACTTGCTCAATGTACAGCAGGGTTTAATGGGAGTTAGGTGTGTGTGGCTGTTGCTTTTAGATACTGGCTCTTTCTAAAAACTTATTTTCTGGTAGGCTTTTGGAGTTATTCTTATGGCAAGGAAATGGAGCATTGAGTTCAGAGGTGCAGCATGTGTTCTGATAAGCAGTTACTAGAGCATGAAGAAAGAATACCTGATTTTAGAAATGTGGTATGTGTTATATTTATACAAAGGGAAGCTTAAAAAAATTAACTTTATTGCAGCATACACAGTATTAATGACACCAGTTGTGAAATGCTGATTTTATAAGTATAATCTATTATGCTTTCTTTGATCCAGTGTTACAAATTAGGATCACTCATGTCAGGAGATTAAAACCTTTTTGTCTCCCTTTGATATCAAACTATTCTTTCCCAGTACCTTTTATCTTGCATAGCAGTGCTGAGTTTCACAGCATCTTTGTCAGTTCACTTGTGTTATTTGCAGCAATCATTTAATTTGTTTTAGAACTGATATTATTTAGTCTGACTGTCATTTGCAACAGAGGCTCTTTAATATCCTAAAAAAGTTGAGAGGCTTTGGTGTTAGCTGAGTAAGCATATGAATAAGAGAGAAGAGAGAATAATTTTCGGACCATGGTGAGCGTGCATGATAGCTAAATTGGATAGAAAAAGAAAAAACCTATACAAGTCAAAGTGAGATTATACATCAGAAAAACTACAGCAATCTACTGAAAATTAGTAGATGATAGTCATGAGAACCTTACAGTGAACCACAGGTACCAGCTTCCCTGAAGAACTGAAATATGAACTTGGAGAAGCTTGTAAAAGGTATCCTCAGGGAATCTTCCATTTTTTCACTATGATACCTTTAATCCTAGAATTGTCAAGCCACATGGAAAATAATAGGACTGAATAGTTCAGTCAGTTAAAAGTTAGTATTATTTTTTTTATCAAAAATATTAGGTGTTTCTGTTTTTCTGGACCTGTTAGGAATTGTATAAACTTTAAAACAAGTGAAGTCAAGTATTGAATCTGTATCGCTGTTCCTTTTAAATTTAGGATCATTATCTCTGACTAAGCAGACTCTATTCAGTAAAATGAATTAATTTAAATACAATATTTTTAACAGATGATTCAACGAGAGGCAGAAGTAAAGAATAGGGTAACTGCTGTGGCCTTGACAGACTCAGTTCACAATGTGTGGCATCAGGAAGTTGGGAAAACCATTCGAGAGTGGATGCGAGAGGTAAGGCCTTTTTTTTAAAGATTTTGAGTATATGCATCTGTGTATGGCTGAATGAACATGTCTGGGTGTGAAAGACAGCATAATACAGAACAGTGGAAGTCATGTATTCATTCCAGCCACTAAAATAACCAAGATTAAAGCCATTTCTGAACTGCCAAGTTAGCAGTCAAAATACTAAGCACCAAGCCCAGTGTTTCTTCCTAATGTGCAGCAAAATCGAGACATGCCAAGGAAGCCCATGCAGTGCCTGGTACCTGGAGCAAAGTCCTGGGTGCACCCCGTGCTGCTGGTTTGATCTGGCAGTGGTGGAAAATCCTCTTTAAGCTCTTCATGAGTCAGTTTGATGATTTGCACTTCTGGCAAAATATCCTTTCTCACAGCAGCTTTTTGATATGTAATTACTCCTGTAGCGCTCAGAAGCTCTTATACTTGGGTATGGGGCTGCTGAGATTCTAAAAATCATGTTTTTAGAGCAGGACCAGCTAAACTACTGTTTATGAGTCTCATCCTCGCCAAATCAGGCTCGTCTCTGTTTTCTGCATTCCCATGGCAGAGCACTAAAACAAAAGGTGCACTGAGTGAATTTAAACTAGTCACATTCTAGACTTGACTTTTTCTCATGGATTTAGTGAAACTTCATGTATACAGTGCCTATTCCTGACTTAACCTTAAAGTTTTATAGGCCACGACTGATGGGAATAGAGGATCACCTGGGATGCAGCCTGACAGTTCTACTTAAGTGTTAAAAATATAAAGAATGGTAACCCCTACAGGCTCTGTCAGAGAAATCCCCATTTTCTTTATGGGAAATCAAAACCTTAAAATATGTGTTATGAAGTAAAACTGAAATTTTAAATCCTGTAATTTGAATCTGACAACTCCATTTTTCTTTAAGCATTTAGTCTGAATAAAAAAAGTGCATTACCTTTAATTTCATTTGCAGAAAGTAGATGTTAAAGAATAAGTTAAATGATTAATGGCCTAAAAAGTGGATGGAGTGTCATAACTTACATTAGCATTAAAAATCTCCTATAAGAAAGAAGAATTTTACATATGTGAAGTGTGGCTGAGTGGTATTAAGACTAGCATATCACCTGGATATCTCTTACTTTAATCAGGTTTAAGGCTAGTGGTAAAATGAATAATAATTAAAATATACACCTAATCGCTGCCTGTCTGTAGGGCTAATTGCTGTCATTGAAAGAATGAATTGTTAAAATAAAGTAATTCTTCATTGGAGCTATCTCTCCTGTATTACTGGTGGCCTATTTTTAGTACCTATAGATGTCATGAATTTTGAATTTATTAGGAGCTGTGATGAATGATAAAACAAATCATCCATTTACATATCCTGACACTGCTTTCGAGAATACTTATTTCTTAGAGGCAAGTGTCACATTGTATATAAAAGCTAGTTAATTGTGTGCTAATCTTCTGTATTATCTCCAGCTCTCTGATGTAGTATTCTATCAGTAGTTAATATTAATTTTACTTATTTCAAATGATTGTAATACTTAATAAAAATTCTACTTCTTTTGTAATTTCTACCACCTTACATTTGCAATTTCACATTCAGCTGTTAATTAAAATTACACATGCAAATCATAAAATTATAATGCTTTATTACTTTAAACCTTAAAACCATCATGAAATACTTCCATTTTAACAATTTTTTACTAAATATGTTGTATTACTGGGTAGTGTGTTTGTTTTTTTCTCTTTCCATTGAGTTCAATAGTTTCATTGATCTACTGTTTCTTACAAAAATCTGCCATGCTTTGTGAACTTCACTTTCTAATCTCATACAGCAACCCTTCCTTTATGTTGTCCCTGCTCTCCCTGGTCCCAGAACAGTAGGGTTGCCTTGACAAATCTATTCAAAAGCCATTCCTCGCCCTTTATTGGTGGGGACTGAAGCCTTTGAAATTCTCTCCTCACTGCAACACAGCTGACATCTTCTTCCAGACAGAATGAATTAAGGAAATACAATAAGATACTTGATCTACCAGTCAAGGATCTTTCCACAGTGAGGACGGACTCCATGGTGCACAACCAGGGCAGCAAGCATCTACAAATGCACAATAAGTGCTGTTTGCCAGAAGAAAACTCATCCATTTTTACTATCATGAACCGATGGTATTATTTTTTTTTACAACTCTGTCTGAAAATTGATTGGGTCATTCGAAAACATTATGGTTTGGTTTTTTTTACCTTTTCCGCTTAATGAAGTTAATCAAGTTTTCAGAAAGGAAAAACTCAGATTTGCAATAGAGCAAGCAATGTAGATCTTGTTGTTCAGCTGATAATCTTATTGAAAATGTAGTTGCTTTATAATTAAATCTTCAATTTGGTGTCCTTTCATCATGTTTTATTGAAAGCATATTATTTAATACTTCAGTCAGGGACTACTCTGAATAGATACATTCAGAGCAAAACATTTAGAAAATTCATGATAAATTCATCCTACTCAGAGGTTCAGGAATGAAAGGTAAATATAAAGGCTTCCTGAAATACAATTCCCCAGAGACCGGTATTTGCCTTTTTTTAATGCTTATTCACATTCATCTCAGCTGTATTTCTAATTATTTTATTATTAATTTGCTATCTTGATGTTTTCTGTTTAGTTATATTGTTTCATATTTTCACGGAAGTTTTTTCCAGTGTACTCAATCAAAAACCCTGAAAAATTCTGTTTTCTCAACGTTAGCAAACGAGCAGGCTCAGTGTTTATACCAACGCCTGTTGTATCAACACCAACTCAGAAAATCTTAAGACTAGTGTAGTTCAGGCACTAGTTGGTCTAAGCACCTACTCAAGTCCAGTGGCACTCAAAGTAGCACTTAAAAATCATGATACTTAAGCATATTACAAATCTGCTGAATTATCTTCTTACTCTGACTTGTTTAGTATGAAATTACAGTATTTCATCATCCGTAAGTGTTAGTGTAGTGTACTGTCCAGTTGTTATTGTGGCTGCTACGTAAATTAGTTTGAGTATTTTGATGCGATCATTATCCTCACTTAGAACATATGTATTTATTTTTGCTCTGAGTTGTTTGGCTTATCCCAAGAATTGCTTGCCTGCTCTTACAGAACTGCTGTAACTGGGTGTCCAGCTCCGAGCCCCTGGACACGTCAGTGGAGTCCATGCTGCCCGACTGTCCCCGTGTCTCTGCAGGTACATCCCTTTGTTTGCAGCAAGCCAGTGTACATGTTTATGTCCAGAAGCAGCTTGTTCATTTAAAAGTGCATTTGGTTTTGACTGCATTTTAATCCTTCTACAGCAAGATGTGGCTGAAAGCATATGGCTGCTGATATTTATTATTAGGAGTGCAGCCCACTCCTATGTTTTTTTTTTTTTCTTTGTGTGGGATTTAAGTATTTAAGTTCTCTTACCTACTTGTTGCTTGAATTTTTCTAGTCTTTCTTTCTGTTTAAGTAATTGGTAACATTATATGTAGGAGTCTAAGAAAAATAATAGTGATTACAAGAACTGGGAAATTTACCATAGCTCCTTGAATAAATATCTAACTCTGTGTAGGCAACAAGGTTTTAAATAAGTACATTAATGAAAGTTACAGTTAAAATAAATGAGCCACTTTTCTGAATGCTGATCAGCCGAAGTCTAGTCTACATAGCAAATGATTTGCAGCATCCAAGAATGTTGATCTGAGTTTTCTGTTGTTTTGGATATACTCAGCTATGCTTTTTCATTATTGAGTCATAAATTGCAAGAAGCACATGAAGTAGTACAGAGACTTTAGTTAAATGTCTGATAATTCCAGAAAGTAGATGTAGTCATCAGTGTGAAAGGAAAATCTCCAGTCTTTGTAGGAAAGTAATCTGAAATACATAAAGCAGTTACTGAACTTTGGTGTGTGATTATCAGTTTTCCAAAAAGCCGTAGGTAGCATATTTCTGTAGAATATAAAACCACGTTCAAAGGAAGGCACAGCCTATACAATATTAATTTAAAAGCTGAAACAATATTTGACCTTGCTCTCTGGGATGCAGTTGTTTGTTTGACAAGTTAGTTTCATATCTGTCTGCATTTGTGATGTTGTTAGTGAGACCTAACCTTGCAGATGAAACTGAGTTTACTACAGGATATTTTTAACGTGTGGAAAATTTAGGACTACTTTATTTGAAAGCTCACAACAACCAGAGATTTTAATTACATTTCTGCTGTGGTTTGGGACTGTGCAGATCCTCAGGTCTGTACAGACACTTGCAATAGAGCTGACAATGTTCTTCCATGCTTTGGAAAATGATATATTATTAAAATTTTCATAGATTCAACATTCATTTAGCAACTTCTTGCTCTTTTAGGTGAGATAGCTGCAGTTTAAAAGAAAAATATAATTCAGGAGTGGTATTCTTTAAAATAAGATTCACTTGCAACCTCTGACATCTGTTGCTCCTGTGAAAGACTGCTTGTTATAGTGGTCATTTTAGTCAGGTGAATAAGGGTTTGGACAGCAACTGGTCAGTATTTACTGTACATTGGGCAAAACTGAAAATCGTCCATCAGACCATCTCTTCCCTTTCTTTGTATTCACCTAATATAAATAATCTAAAATGTATTCTATAAAAGAAATCCTAGGTGTTAGTTGAAAAGCAGACTGATGGTTCATTAGAGCTGTAAATAATAAGTCTTGATTCTACATTTCTGTTGAAGATGAATCACAGTGGCCATAGTGTTTCTGCACCACTTAATGAATTCCCAAGCTGCACTCTAGGGGTAGAAGAATTAATTTAAATGGGGTAGGATTTCAGCCAGTAAAAGTTGGTTATTTGTATTTAGTGCATACATTGAGATAAATTAAGATCTCTAGTATTTTAGATGTTCTCAACAGAGATTTTTGATAATGAATTAATGTCCAATATTAGCGTAAAATAATAATGTAAAAGAATTATTTCCAGGCTAGTTTTTTGTAATATAAATATAGCTTAAAACAGTTTAACTTCATGTGACTGCTCCTAAATTAACAGTTTGCTCACATATTTTTGCTTGTATTTCTTGTAATCGTCTCTTACATGAACAACTGTAAGACATTTACAGAGAACCAAGTGAATAATTTGTGGTGTTCTTTATATGAGCAACGGTATAAACCTGCATAAGAGTAACACGTAATAAATTTATTAAATATTGCTATATGCAGGAGCATTATTGTTTAATGTGAGAGATTTTATTTCAGTCTTTTGAGAATCGCGGTACTGAAAGAGCCCACACTCAAATCCTGGCAGCATTGCCCTTGGTATTTCAATGAGTGACAATGACAGCAATAAGAAAAATGACAGATCTTTTAAAATAAACCTTTTGCTGTAGAAAGATACACTTCTGTGCTTGGAAGCCCATCTTTTATCTCTGTTTGCATTGAAAATAAGTTCAGAAATAACTGCCTCATGGTCACATCTCCTGACCCAGCTTTTCTAAAAAGGCTCTGCTATTCAGCCATTCAGTATACTGGGTTTTACAGGCAACCCTAGTTGATGAGCAGTTCCTACTGCAGATTATCTCACCGTCTCTTGCTTGCATTTCCCTTAAAATCACTAGAGAAAAAATAAATTACCATCAAACTGGAAAAATTACTTGTATTTCCAGATAGAGTTGTTAAAGCTTTTGATTGAAGAATTATTAAGGAATTAAAATGTTTTCTATAATTGATGCATGTCTAAAAAGGAATTAATAAACTTTAATTAAATGTTGAGAGCACAAGAATAATAATAGAAAAAGCAAGCCATAATAACCACATCTGTTCTTGTGGTAAAAGGCACTTTGTAGGTCCCACCTTCAGTGTGTTTGATCCATGTCTCACGGATTTGGTTGCATGGTGGTGTCATAATTTAATATCTTCTGACATCTTGCTGGTGGCATGGACAATGAGTTTGAGTGCACCCTCAGCAAGTCTGCCAACAGCACCAAGGTGGGTGTTGCAGCTGGCACAGTGGTAGGAAAGGATGTCACCCAGAGGAATTTTGAGTAGTGGACCTGCAGAAGAGAAATGGATCCCATGAAATTCCACAAGTCCAAGTGCAAGGTCCAGCACATGGGCCAGGGCAATCCCAAGCACGAGTGCAGGCTGTATAGGCAATCAGTTGACAGCAGCTCTGAGAAGAGTGATAGACAGTTGTTGGTTGACAAAAAGCTCGACATGACCTGCCAATGTGTGATTCCAACCCAGAAAGACAACCGTGTCCTGGGGTGCATCAAAAGCAGGCCAGCAGGTCCAGGTGTGTGAGGTTATTAACCTCCAGAGCTCTTATCTGAGGCCTTTGAGAAAGCCCAACAGTAATTTAAAGTCCTTAGTAAAGCGAGCAGAGCAAGGTACAAGACACGTGGCACCAAAATGTGTGGTTATTAAACCTCCAGAGCTCCTGGCTCCTACTTCGTCAGGTTGTCTTAAATAAGCAAAGCAGCTAATAGTTGCTAAAAAGGTTATTTATTACAAAACACCTCTTATTACAAAGCACATCAGTCTCAAAAGGCAAACAGAAAAGCAGTAGCAAAAGCAAATGGCAAGAGAAGTGGCAATAAGCAGATGGCTAAAAGCACCAACTCTTCCCAGTACATACTCTTATATAGGATTTCCCACCAAGCTAAGATGGAAACTCGGACCACCACCCCTTAACCCGTTAGAATTCTGGTTTCTTAACACACCAGGCTACATATAGACTATGCAAATGACCTGTCTTGTTCTATCTGAAACGTGAGCAGTATTCTTACTAGAGCTCTATTATGTCTAAGCACTGTCTACAACCGTGGTCCTGGAGCCTCTACTGGAACTCACACTGCAACTTTGGTGCTTGAAACCTTTCACTTAACAAAAGCTTTACAGCTCACCCTAAAACTTACTAACATATTTCTACTTAAATGTCCACTTTATGTGTGAGTGGCCTAATGTACTTCAATGCATGCACAGGCTTTAATTCAATCCCTGTGCTCTGATTTTTCTCTGAAGAATTCAGAGAGACCCCTGACTCACTGACTCTGACACAGCTGGTGGTTCTGCCCCTGTGCTCTGCTTTGGTGAGACCCTCTCTGGATGTCTGCATCCAGCTGTGGGGAGCTCAGCACAATGCAGATGGAGCAAGTCCAGAGGACCACAGAGATGCTCAGAGGGGTGGAGCACCTCTCCCATGAAGAGTGGAAGAGTTGTTCAGCCAGGAGAAGAGAATGCTCTGGGGGACCTTGGATCACCTTCCAATATCTAAAGGTGCTACAAGAGAGCTGATAAGGGGCTTTTGACAAGGGCATGGTGTGATAGGCTTCAAACTGACAGAGGGTAGGTTTAGATGAGCAAAGAGAGGAAAGAAACTCTTTGCCTTGAGTGTGGTGAGGCACTGGGACAGGAGAAATTGTGGATGATCCATCCCTGCAAGCGTTCAAAACCAAGTTGAATGGGGTTTCTTGGAAGTTTGCACAAATTTGTTTGGAACTTTTAAAATCCCTATCTCTTACCCTCTTTACTTTCAGCCATAGTTAGGGACCTCTGTTAGACTTGAGGCTTTCTGCTGTCTCAGTCTTAGCCTACCTTCCTAATGAAATCAAATCAAAATACATCCATACTGTCTCAGAGGAGATGAATCCATCTCCCATCTAAGAAAATGTAGGGTGGAGAAGGATTAAGACTTCAAAGCAGCCTGTACATTAAAGGTTGTCACATGAAATGGAGTAGGTTTGGGAGTATTTCTGGTTAGGAGACTGGAGAGATCAGCTTAGAATTTGACAGAGACAATGGAATAGATTCTTTAATGACACTGCATTGCTGCTAACTGTGGTTGTAGTTCATGCTGTGTCTCTGAGACCTTGCAACATTTCTCCTACTTCTGGAGCAGGGAGTTCAGAAGCCCTTGGGAAGTCATCTTATTGGAGCAGCCACAGGGCAGAAAGAGTTGGAAGTGGTGATGGGAGAAAGCAGATCCATGTATCTGCATTCATCTCTGGTGCTGCTCAGGAATTAAATCACTTTGATTTCAGGATAATGGCTTGAATTTCACCCCAGGAAAGGTATTGTTATAAATTTTGCCAGGTGAACATGGCCTTTGTTTTCCTAAATTCTGTTTGTATTCTTTAGCCCATGTGTTTCTGCCAGTGAAAGCTTGTTATTTGAGAGAAATGATTAAACTTCTCAGTATTTTGCCAAAGTGGATATGCACCAACTCTCATTTAAAATAATCAAGTAAGATGTTATAACATTAGTAAAATGAATTGCCTAATCAAATCTTTTTAAAGCCTTCCTAGTTGGCCCCCAAAATCACTAGTTATTCTGTTAACAGTTGCAGCCAATGTAGTTAAAGCATTGTGAAATAATGAAATTATAACTTAAAAGACAAACAATGGAATGAAACACTGACACTAATGAAGAAAAGTTCTATTCACAGAAGAGCCTAGACTTGAATATATGTCTTTGTAATAAGAGAATAAGTGCAAGAATTAATTCTTGCAGCTGATTAAAGTAGCCTCAGGCTGGTAGAAGAAAAGCAAACTAATTTTGGAGAACAGGTATGACATGTGCTGGTGGTGAGTCTTCAGATAGTATTTTCTGGTACCAAAAATCAAGATTGAACTCTGTATTATATATCAAACATTTGATTACATTTAGGTAAGCCAAGTACAACTTTTTCCTGTGTTTTATTTCATTTTTTGCTTTGAATTTAGAAATTATTGACCCCACACACCATGACCCATACTGACTGATCAGCTATAGCCCTTGTTGCAAAGCTTGTGTTGACACCCTGGAAGCAATGAATTACCCACTGGATTATGGCAGTGGTAGTTTCTGTTGGCTTTGCCCAACAAGTGACTCCTGCCTGCTGTTTTAAGAGTTCAGTTGTGTATTTCCACAGAAAAGCTTGTCTGTCTGATGCATCCCATGCTGAGCAGATCGTGGGGTTCAAACAGGAGGCTCTCCAGTGAGGTCAGATGGACTCTCCAAAACCACAGGGTCTATGTGAAGGGGTAATTGCATTAGTGAGGTCAATAAAAACTTTGGATTTCAGGAGAAAAGATAAAATGCTGAAGCTTTTTTGTCAAAGATGGCAGGTTCCTGTGTCTGGCTTTATGTTAATTTAAGGTATTGCAAGATTAATAGACAAGAGGAGTGCAGGAATCTGCAGTGTGAAGCTTGCTTCATCACCCATGTTAACATTCTCATCTGCTGCTGGTCCTGCAGTTCCATTTCTGCTCTGTACTTTGTCGGGACTGGAAATTATTATGGTAACTTTGAAGCATCTGTCTTAGCCACAGCTCTGGCAGTGGCTGCACTAAGTCCTGCTTTAATTTATTTCTTCTTAGCATGCAAGTAAGTAGCTTTTTCCCTATTCCTGATTCTTCATAGGAGCTCTGCTTTTATACTCCTGCTCAGTTCCAGGTGTTGCAGACAGCTTTTCATTTCATGTGTAAACCTAGTTGGATGTGAGCTCTTATGTTGTGCTTAGAGTAGCTTAACTACAGTGCTTTGGAAAGGACAAAGTCTATAGAGACCTGTTGAATAATACTGCAGATTCTGTTCTGGAGTGCCAGAGACTCAAAAGTAAACATGAAAATGTGAATTGAAAGCATTGACTTGAATTTCCAAATGTTGCTTGTGTCAGAGAGTTCAATAACACTCATTCATTTACTGTACTACAAAATAGTTACATGTAGTTGGGGCAGTACTGATATTGGAGAAACAGTTTCATCAAAAATTATTCTTGTACTTCAACATATCTATTTATCATTGCAATTTTTTAGACTAGTGTGAACTAGTTAGTTGTTGTCTCTGAGGCTGTCTTTGTGGTAATAATGAATAATTTAAATAATTACAGTCAGATATTTCCTATTAAGTGTTTGACAAATATTAGACTGCTGTGACTGTTGTTTCTGATACTACTCAATGCTGTCCCATTAGTGCCTTGTATATCCACATCTGCACATTGGCAGGTCTTAACTCCAGTGCATGATTGCAAACTCTCCTAGAGCTCAACACCTGAAAGAAGTATTCCCTGAGAGATGTCCTCCAAAATTCAATAGCAAAATCTTAATTTGTATTGACATAAAATCCAAAAGATGTTTCACATTTCTGATTTCATTTTATGTTAGAGTCCACATTCAGATTTGAATTTGGATTTGGATTTGTTAGAATCTTTCAAAAAGTTCGGTTTCAGTTGAAAACCTCCCTTTTTTCACAGTGCATACAGTTCAGGCTGGGAAGGATATTTAGAGCACTTATTGTCCACTTTTAGATACAGGTCTTTAACTTTTGACCAGATATTATATGGAAATTTAAAACTTTACTTTGGTGAAAATGTTTCTGCTACTAAGTCATTCAGTCTTGGCTGGAAGAATTCAAGAGATTGGGAATCCATTGCTCCCTTCCCTTTATCATCTTCAAACTGTGAAGAAGATTGGCTCATTTCAGCTTTGGCTTTGTCTGATCTCAGGTTACATGTGAATTAAGTACTAGCATTGAGTCAACACAGCATTTTCTTTTGAGAAATGTAATAAATTGAGTTCTTTAAGTCTCAGTGGAAGTTAATATCTCCGGGTTTCAAATGCTTTCATATATTTCTCTGTAGCATCTCCAGTCATTCAACTTCTTTGAGAGAGACCTGTCTACATCTTACTAATGTAAGATCAAGTCTTTGCTACCTGATTTTCTATTTCATTAGGCAGCAGTTATATTTGACACTTTTATCACCAGGAACTTGCCCTTTCTAGAGCTGCTGCTTCTTGGCTCAGTTTTAAACTAGTATTAGGAAACATTACAGGTGGTTTTTTTTAAAAATAAACCAGACAAATAAACTAACATGAGAAAAAAAAAGGCCAACACCTTTCTTGTTAATAACCATCCCATCCATCTTCACATTTACATGAGTTTTGCTAGCAGTGAATTTGTATATATTTCCTGTGTGGTTGAATAGCCATAGGACACCCCAGCAATAAGATCTCCATTCAATAGTGGTTTCTGCATGATAGCTGTATTTGCTGATAACTTAGTCTGCAGGTTCTCAAATACTGACTTTCAGCTCATGAGTAAACAATGAGTTTCTCATGAGTAAACAATTTGAGAGTTGTTCTATTTGTCCCCTCGTGAATTTATGAAACATTGACCAATTTCTGCCTAAGTTGAAGTTTTAGTTAAGTAATGAAGTTGTAATTAAGTTCTCCAGTTTTTGTGGTAATACTTTACAGCATAAAGGAAGAAGTGAAAGATGTATCTCCCTAGTAAAAGGAAGATATTTTAATGTCTCTCTTGAAAGACAAGGGGGAGTAACTCACATACTAGACACAGTACCTGGAATCAAACAGCTGGCAGAGCAGCAGTTATCACCAGTCAAGCAAGAAAAGTAAGGGCTCTAGTGTAATGACAGTCCAGAAGTTTCATGGGAAGCCTGGGAAGAGCAAAATTTAGTAATTGTTGAAAACAAAAGAGAGAGAAAACACTTTCTAAAAGGCCTTCTTAACTGATTTCACTTTTTTTACTAAGCCAGGGGCACTGATGCTGTTAGATGTTCTTTTGTCATCCAGCAACTTTCTAAAAATACCATTCATTCATTTATGTTTAAATACCACATCTTGGTTAAATTTACCAATCTGATTCCTACTTTGAAGAAAATATACACTTTTTGAATTTTGAAGAATGTGTGTTGCCAGCAGAGACTTCTCTTTGTCCTGTCCCACCAGTGTCATCAGGTCAGGTTCACAGGCCCCAAACAGCCAGCCACTTCTCTTCATCCAGTGAAAACACTGCTGAAAATGGTAGAGTCATGGAAGGTATTGCACATTTTTGTCTATGAACAGTTTTCATTGTTTTTTAGGAACTCTTAACATTTGTGACCACTGATGTCCATCTCCTGAGTGTGAGGAAACTCTCCATGCATTGCAGAGGTGTGCCTAGAAAGAAACTTAGCCCATTCACTGTTTTGCCAAAGTTGTCACAAAGTTCCTCAGCATCATCTTCTCCTGGGCTTTTTTCTTGTATTAATTTGTGTGCATGATAGACCCAACATCAGATTTTATCCTTATTGCTAATAGGAGAGCACCACATCCTCATCACTTCTGTGCACTTGAATCAGCCTAAGTAATAGGGTAATAAGGTAAACCTAGGTAATAAGCAACTTTTTAATACTCCAGGTGTACAAATTATTTGAGCAACCACCAGTAATGCCAGTTAGCTCAAATTGGGCATCATGGCTGTGGTTAGACAACAAACAAGAATTGGAAAAACTTGCAGTGGCATAGCATTAATTTCATCATTCCTTTCATTTTTGTTTGCCAGATAAATTTATTTGCAGCACATGGAGATTAAATTTGTATTATCCTTGCCTCCTTAGCAGCCTGCCCTCAAACAGGTAATGGAAGAGTTTTCTGACTGTTCCAGCTAGCTCTCAGCTGAGAAGAATGGTTTTCCAACCTGTGAGATAACCAGAACACGAGAAACATCGAGTTCCACTGTGCTGTTTTTAGAGACCCTTTTCACAGTATATTTGCACTTTAGACTTTCTCCTATCAAGAAGCATTTGGGAGGGCCGATTTTCTGTAGAAAGGACTTGTCATTTTCTGATAACCTGTATCAGCAACTAATCTTTTTGTATTGATATACGGGGATAGTTAAGAGACTTGTATTAAAAGCATTGTGATTATTATATAGTTAAAATAATAATAATAATAATAATAATAATAATAATAATAATAATAATAATAATAATAAACAAGTGCTAAGAATTCAAATGCTGATTGGTGTTACACAGGTAGTGTTAAGGACAAGGCTAATTTAAATAGATGTATTCTTATATTACAACATGCAAACATACATGCCTGTGAAATAATTATTTATCATACATATCTTAATATTATGAGAAATTATATTTCCCAGTGAATACTTTAATTTATTGAACAACATTTACTAAGTGGCATTTTTTAACCTATATTTCAATTCTTATGTGGAAGACATTTCCCCACACATCAATTCTTTTATTTCAGATAGGTTTGCAAGACATACCTAGAACATCTTAACAGAGAAAAAATCCACATGGTTAATATAATAAACCATTTTAGATTATATTCATTACTACTGCTGTGGTAAGTAGTCAGTTTGAAGACAAATGTCATATACTTTTACACAAACACTGTTAATTGCCCATTATTGCTTTTAAAACAAGGCTTGTGCAAATGAGGCAATGTGTAAAAGTTCTTACAACTTTATCTGAGACTTTTATGTTAGTATATTGTTTGAAATTATACATTATAAAATGCACACAATACAATTCATTGTACATATAAATAAAACCCACATATATTTGCAATCTGAAGGCCAATTTTGACTCTTAAATACTTGCATGATTATCTGAGTCTGGCAGACCTTAGCTCTGGCTTTTCCTAGCTGGGCAAGGCAGCTTGTCTTTTACCACCATCTTTGCCTCCAGATGATCAGTGCTATTATGTCAGAGTTTAAACTATATACTGTGTTAAACTGGAAGGGCTTTGCATGGAAGGGAGCATTCCTGCCTGAAGGTCTGCATGCTGTGACTGCTCTAACAGGATTTTTCCATCACAGCTGTGCATGCAACAGAAACAAATGGGAGCATAAACATATCTCAAAACACTGCTGCAGAAGCAGACATCATTTTCTGATTCTAGAGAAATTGAACTTCAAGGACTCATCATTACTCTGAGTATTTGAATGCTTTGTTGTTTGGTTAATTTGGAGACAGAGTTCTAGACATCTGTTTATGCAACTTGGTCCATTCAATGAAATCTATCCCCTTTTCCACAAAGGAAACCTCCCATAAAATCCTGTCAGATTAAATAAACACATGTAAAATAATGGCTGAAGTACAGTGTCCAGCAATACTATACTGGACACTGATAACAGTATGTATCAGAGCTGTGAGTTGGGATTTGGATCATTTCAGGAGTATTCTGGATGTTTATGATTTTGACAATTTCGTGCTACTGACTGCACAAAACTTACAAATTCAGTGCAGTTTATAAATCTTAAGAGATTCCTTTTGGCTGCTAGGCACTTAAATTAGCTGCCACTGAAGATTCCCAGTGGTTTTGTTGGGTCTCTCTTCTTGTTCCAACAGACCATTATTTTAAACTAAATGCTAAGTGTGAGCTAATGTTTTAAGAGTGTTCTTTTCTTTTTCTGTTAATAGCCCTGGATGAAACTTACTAAACATTTGTGTCATCCTCTGTCTGATATAATTCTTTGATATAATTCCTTACTCTTGAAGCACATGCCTCCTCTCCTCCAGGAAAGTATCAGCTTCCCATAAAGATCTGAGATCTGTGCAGGGGAATGGCTGCAGCTTTGGAGAATAAGGATGTGAAAGAGCACAAGAGGAACCCTGTGTTGTTGACTGGCAATTGGTCACTTTCCTTTGAGATGCTGATTTGAGACCCAATCCACTGATGTGGGAAGTTGGTTGTTGCTTCCAGTTCACTGGCCTAACCACTGCTCTGTCTTATAGGTGAAGGCTGTCCTTTCCTCATGTGTCTTAAAAAAGGAGTGGGTCTCCACCTGTTCTTTTAAGGAACAGCATTCCTTGCTTCCAGGCTACAGCATTCATGGCAACTCTAGTTTCAATTACTTTAATCAGTCAGTCTGTCCTAGTTAATTATATTTGCCAATGCCTTGTAAATGACATGCATGTTTTTTTAAAAAAAGTAGATCATGGGATGGAGAAGTCTCACAAGTGGAGAGGCAAGGTGTTCATTCAAGCTAACTGTAGGATTTCTGGTACACTAAGCAGAAGAGGAGTTGGTGACAGATGAAAGGAGAGACAAAATACTGTTTTTCATATTTGTCATCTCTGGGTGACAACAAAGAGAAACCACAAACAACCAGTGGAGATGGCACCAAATGTGATGGGCTTCCCTTCCAGCCAAATGCCACGGGTTGTTCTCATTGAGCCAACCAAGCAAGAGCATGCCCTTAAACAAAGATATTAGATGCAAAAGTGGTCATTAATACCAGTATACCCAGCCTGTGAGAAATGTGGGTGAAGTGGAAAACAGGTACCACCGTGGAGTCATGTTGCATGATGTCAGTAGGAAATGTACATGCATAGTTTTGGGAATGTCAGGTCCCCTTACTTCTCTACATCCTTGTACAGGGTGTCTTTCTTCCAAAGCAGCTCAGAGCTCAGCAGAGAAGTGAGGACTTTTTCTGTTATTGTGTGGGTTGGTCATAAAGTTTGTGTTTTATAAAGTTTTAGAAATTCCAGGTGAAAAAGAAGTATGAGCATTTATATCACCTGCTGTCAGACTGTCCCACTTCAGGAGGACTCTTCTAAACAATACAGGCAAGCCTTGGTTTCTGCCAGTTTGTGTCTTCACTGGAATGACATTTTTATTTGTATGATTTTAACTGTATTCACAGCTTGTAGTTTGCACCCACAGATAAATGTTATCTTGGTAACAGAGGTACAGTCAGTCCCAGGTGAATTGATTTTCCATCATCCAAAGCTATTATCAACCGTATAAAGTTTATTTTTTGTAGAAATGAGGGAGTAGAAATTGATTTTAAGTAGTTATTCTTTCCATACACAGGCTCTTTCATTACATATTCTGTTAATTCTGGTATGATTTTTGTGTGCTACATGTCTTTTTCTAAACTTTTTCTCTGATTTCATGCCTGACTTTTTTATTGCTACTAAATGATTTACTGGAGCTCTACAAGTGATATTTCATTCACCAGGGAGACTGAGCTGAGTGCTGTCCCCAAATTTGATACAATATTGTGTTAGAATTAATATGGATATTGATGCAAAATTAATGCAAATAGACTCCACTTCTAATCCCACACTCCCTCACTCAAGTTCACTGGCAGCAACAGCAAGTTACTTCTTTGATTTCAGTTCTGGATATGCAATATTTATGAGGTTGCACTTTACAGCTTAACTTTGGTTATTGTTATTCTAGTACACATTAAAACAGTTTCTGGAACTGAATTTGTTCCGACACTGTTGTCAGACCCCACTTAAACAAAACTGAGTTTGGGCTTTGGTATGTTTTGCTTGTGGCTTACCCCTGTAAAAGCTACACCACCAGCTTGAAGACACAGACTATAATTAGCATTTTGCTGGTTTTACCTGTACAGGACGGTGCAGCACACTGCTCACAGCTGTAAGTGCCTATGATGTGCAGGGCAGTATTTGACCATTTCACTTCTCACTTCTGCTTTGTTATGTCTGCAGAGTCTGGCTTGAGTGCACTGTTAGAATGTAACTGGTATAACTAACAACTAATATGAAAGAGCAGGATAGAAGTCGTCACCAGACTTCAAAGATTGATGGGAAGTCTTTCCCCTCATATAGTCTGTTGTTGTATCTTCTGAGAATGGCTGAAATATTCAGTGATCTCTAACCTTGACATGTTAGTCTCCTGTATTTTACTGGTCACATGCAATTTTCTTTTATTTCTATTTAGACGGGCATGGTCTTTCTGATCATGAAATCATAGGCTCATGAAGTGGTTTGGGTTGCAAAGGACCTTAAAGATCAGGTAGTTCATGCCACTCGCCATGGGCAGGGACAGTTGTCTCCGTTTTCCATTCAAATCTGTGTGCCTAGGTGAACAGGTTTTTGGTGGGTAATAAAGATTGGTTTAAACCATTTTAATCCACTAGCCCTGCTAGCTTCAGACTCATTGAAAATGGTTGGTTTGATATCCTTTGTCATGTAGATTGTGTATTACATTTGAAGCATAGGCTTAGATTTTAAATGTAGCTGTTAAAATACAGGACGTACGACCATTTTCAAAAGAAAAGGCTTTTTTGAGTTGCTTACTTAAATCTAACTGTCCAAACATATTTTTGTTTATATTTTCACTAAATGTGAAAACTCATACTGGTTAAGTGTGCAATTCAATGACTGTTTACATAGTGGGGAAAAATCAATAGATATTCCCCTGTGGTTTTTTGGTCTGAGAAACAAATACCCATCAAGAAAACTTGCTGTTCTGGTGGGCTTGATCTTTCTTCCCCTTTGACTCAGCATTGCATCTTTCCCATCTATCCCAGTGTGCATTTCCATAGCAGAACCTCTTTTCTAGGCATCCTGCAGTCACTTCTCCCAAAGCAGCGAGCAGAGCAGAGGAGGGGTGTTTCCTCCTCATCTCCTCCTGGATACGTTTGTCTCAGCAGAGCTGTGGTTGTTTCCATGGGCAGAGACAGGCAGACCTCCCTGGGTACACCAGCAGGGATGCTTCTCCATCTTACAGCCTCAGCCCTTTGCTGCTCCAGCATCCCACCCTGTGGTCTCTCATAGTGTCTGAGCACTGTAGGTCTGGGAGGAGAATGCTCAGAAGCATTTCAATAACATGCAGCGAGCTGCTTGCCTCCACCAAATCGAGCATGGGTGTAATTATCCTTTTAACCAAGACACTTTAAAATAGACCAGGAGTGACTGTGAGGGAGTGAGAGCAGCCCAGTGATAGATTTAAAGTTCAACAGAGGGGGAAAAAAATCATACAAGGATTTCACAAGCAATGACACTTGGATGGTATTTGGGAAATCTTTTTCTTTCAAGACTATCTTGCGATTTACTATGGGAGTAGCACATCAAAGCTGCACTGACTTCAAAGCTTAGAACCACTTACGGCTTCCAGCTATTACTAAAACCCACCACTTCACCCTGCCAGCAGCTCATCTCAGCTGCCTCTTTAAGTTACACCCATCTACTTCCTGCCTTCTGATTTTGGGGAGGGAAAAAAAATAGCCAGAAAAACTCGTAAATTAAATATAGCTGTTCGCAGTGAAGCAGTGTCAAAATCAGGGGAAAAAGGCAAATGAAGGCATTAAGACATTAAAGATTTAGTACAAACTCAACAGTGATTTACATATGCACACTCTCATTTGGCTGACTCTAATAAAGCTGTCTGCTTTGAGGAAGTTCCCTGTGAGAGTGTTACCCCAGGGTAACAGCCCCCAAATGAGGTGTGCAAGCTGTGTGGGCTGTTAGTGAGGTCCAGATGTTACCTGCAGCTTGACACAAGCAGCAGTGCCATGGCACTCCAGGATATCTTCACATATTCACATGTATTCACATGCAATGAAATAAGTTCCCATCCCTGTTCCATAGGAGCACTCCACATCCTCTGATCTGCAGAGATATCTGCTCGTGTACCTCAAAGCAGTATGCCACTGTGAGGCAGTGATCACCATTTATTGCTGCAGTGGTTGTTGATTCTTTTGTATTAGTGGCAGAGATCTTGGAGGCAACTTTTTTATATTTACATTTTGGGAGTCCCTGAAAAACTCAGTTGGAGTAGCACGGGGCTGTGCTACATTCTCCAAAATGATAGAAGAAGGCTAAAATGTACCAGAGCAGTAATTTATGGTGGTGTTAATATTGTTCAACACTTTAAATTGATACATTGTTGTTTTCTGATAGGGAGACTTATGCCTGGAATTTTTAAAATGTTACTTTAACTTCTGAAGACAATTTGTCTTGCAGATAACACATTAATGGGAAGTTAGGAACAAGTGTGGTCTTTGAATGTGTTTCATATAAGTGTTTGTATATTCAGTACAGATCGATGACATAGCGCTAAATGCCATTAATCCATTTACAGACATTCATTACAACAAAGAGAAGTTAGAATTGAAAGAGCCAATCATCCATTAAGGAGAATTTCTCCACTTCCTTACATAGTCTTATATTTTGAAAATGCCTTTGCAGGTGTTTAAAGACTATTATTTTTTTTTTATTTCTTCCCTTTACAAGGAAGGATTTTGGCAGCAATGGGTATGATGGTGGCTTCTCCCACCTGAGCTGGGACAGCAAAGATGGCCCCACATAAACCTGCTGTTTGTGGCCACAGCATTCCATCAGGGGGTTGTCTTGTCCTCACCCACACACACAGATTATGTGCTTCTGCATCAGACACGTGGCAGATCTCAGTACAGAAATGGGAAGGCAGACAACAGGCTGTTTTGCCTGGATGGTAGTTGCCACTGGATGTAAATAATTGAATTATTGTGTACCACAGTCAGTTGAAAAAAAGAGATTCTAAAGAGCTGGTGTATGAAAAAATTGTACAGGGATTTACTGTTAAATCTGTAGTATATATGGCTAGTGTATGTTCTCTCTGAAGAACCTGGCTCTGGCTGGCTGATGATGCAATCAAAAGGTAAGGTTATTTGTAATAATTATGGACACTCCATCAATACTGTGTGTGATAGGTTTTTTCTCTTCTTAATATATGCATTTCTCTCAAGCTGTGCAGACCAGTAGCAGCACAGTCGTTGGAAGTTCATTGAAAATACAGGAGGATATAATGACTCATGTCCTTATGTTAAACTTGGTATATTAACTTTCTTGCACAGCTTGCTGCATAGGAGTGTGATATGCAACTATGGCAAGGCAGGCTAGCAACATACAAATTCATGAAGTGCTGCTGGATTACCAGGAGCCAGAAGGGTGTGCAAGCATGGGGGCATGATTTCTGTACCTGTTCATTTATGACTTAATCAATTAAAATAACAAGTTTGGATTTTTTTTTTATATCTGCAAATTACTATGCACAAGTCATCTGCAGAGCTATTGTTTCATATGCTTACTTTCACAGCATAACAGTTATGTCAGTTAGCTGCAGTACATCCACAAGCAGAGCTGGACTTGAAGTTACAGATCAAATACGTAAGGATCCAAAAATTATTTTAGATTAGTGCAGAAAATTCAGGAAAGCAGAGTGAATTCCTTAACTCATGGATTTTTATCTGAATTTCCCATTATTATTCTTTATATATTCTTTGCCTTTTCAATCTTTTGTCCCCTTCGTGTTCAAAGATGGCAAGATTATGGAAGCAATAGGCACTGCAGCCTACATTTAAATTTAGTTGTGATATCATGGTATGGAAAGTGTTCTTCTGATGTCAGGTTGGCTTGATCCTCTGTCTACATTATTAAACCTCCTTAAACATCTCCATTATAGTGTTCACCTTGCTTGACTTCAAAGAGCAGTGAAGCTGTGTAGAGGGAGTGAGCCACAACTCTGCCAAGTGGGTTACCCCTGGTTACTTAGAAATGCTAATGCCTTCTCTGCTGTGTTTATGAAGTTATCTGTTTGTTGTTCTGCAGCTCTAGAATCAAAATAATAAAATGACTGAGATAAATATGTAGGCTAAAGATATTCTGTGATTTGAAGTAATTGCCATTCACCTTTCAAAACCTTGTCCACCCCCACCCCACCCCCCTCCCCCCCAAAAAACCAATAATTAATTAAAGAGGTTATTTCGGGGGAAAGCAAAGTTGGCACTCTTAATGGGGAACCTCTTGAGTGTGGTCTCACTGAGTCACTCAAGAAAAGGATGTAGATGAATGCCTGATTTATCGCTCAGAGTTTATTGGGAACTAATCTGTTCAAAATGTTTGGACTAAGCTAAAACCTGTCTTGCTCATCTAATGAAAAAGGTCAAAACAGAGAAGAAAGTGCCATGGTTTGTGTTAGGTGACACTGTGCCCTGCTTGTCTAATTTGATTACACAGAGCCACTGATGCCCCAGGCAAAGCTGATTTTAGCTATAATCAGCTTCTTAACCTTTTGAGAACTAACATAAACACTACCTACTACTGGTTAATTATGTTGCTCTACTACATACAAAAAAGTACAAAGGTAAAAGTGTAGAACTGTAGTAACACATGTTGTGACAGGTTCACTCCAGGGGATTACAGCCCTCCATGTTTTATCTGCACTCACTGATTTCTTTCTTAAAAATTAAAGATGGGCTATGAGCAGGGAGCATCAGTTTATGGATTGCAGGCAGCATTGCCTACTTGTGCTACTGCTTTGTCTCAAATTCCTCTTACATACTGCAGGGATGACTTACTGGATTGCTGTGGTGGTGGATCTGCTTTTTTAATTATTTACTATTATCTTGGTTCTAATTGCTTAATTGTTATTAAGCATGTGTGCTCCCTTCCTCTATGATGAGCTTCTTACAGAAAGTTTCGTAGTCTCTTTTGGTAGAAACACCATGTCCATATGAGACACCTGTCTCTAGGTAAGATAAATGGAATGTATTTTAATTTCATTAATTGCAAATACATATATAGCCAAGAAGCAAAACTGAGGCACAAAAACTGGGCCTTTGCAGAATCTGTGTATCCTAGCTTCCTGTGTGTTTTAGTTCATACACTTACTCTAGTTTGACAGAAAATTTGCATTTCTGTGAACTTCAAAACCTTGAAGAGATTTCTAAGCCAATAGGTTTTCAATGCATTTAAAGTTCTTCTGACCTGTGCTGATCCCTGGTTTTTATATAAGGAAGTCTACTCATCTTACATACTTGCTTTTCTTATGTTCTTGCTGCTTGGAGGTGGCATGCTGCCTCTGAGTTTTCCATTCTCGAGAAAGTACGTGTGTTTTACTTCCTTTCCTGCTGCTGTTGTCAGCAATCCATCATTCATCCCCAAAAGTCTGCTCAGAGTAGCATCCCTGATGGCTCACCATTATGAGCAGCATTAGCATGGGTGTTGCAGGGCTGCCTTAAATGCTGTTCCTGTGCTCTGCTGTGTCTCAGTGTGGGGTGTCCTGGTAACCCAAAAGGTTATTGTCTTCCAAAGCTATCTGTGCCCAAAAATTGTTACTGTCTCTTAATGACCCTGCCGCTGGGAAACCGAGGGGAGTTGGGGTAGGGAATGTGGTTTCTGCCACTTTTAAAGTCTGCTTGGGCAGGCCAGACATGCTCTGTCATGGCATTATGGCTCTTTGTTCTGGAGAGTCCCTGAGGTTTAGCATTTTTGTATCTGGTGATTATTTCCTATTATTTCTTGCTTGTCACTGTTCTCATTGTTAGTAAACTGCTACTTTTCTAGGTACATCTGCTCATATTCTTTCCTTATTGGTGGAAAGGGATTGGTTGAACCCATAAAGGGAGGCATCTCATTCCAGAGTGTCTCCTTCAAATTGTCTTAAGCCAAGGTAGGGGACATTATGAATCTGGAGCACTGGGTCTCAGGATGTTCCATACCTTCAGCCAACCTGCTTCCCGTGAAAACTGTAGTGAGGCATTGTGGTAGCAGATAGATTAGCAGGGGTACAGTTATGCCAGGGAGATAAATGAACCTTCACTTAATTCAGATACTTACTTTATTAACTAGAATTAATGATGACTAGAGTTAATAAAGTAATAATACAAAAGAAAATTAAAAAACGAACCAGACTACTGACAAAACAGCTACAATAAGTAATAACACAACACTTGCACACATAAAAATCTTGATGAGTGTATTTATACAAGGACGTACACAAGTTACTGACAAGGTCAGAGTTGCTTTGCTTTTCTTGCAGGTAATAATACCTTGCACATATTTATCCATGGCAAAAGTACAGTGTGTTTAACAGAAATTGGGCCAACTACTGGTGTCTGAGCATCAGAGATGGCAGAATTTTTTAGCTGACTCTGCACGGATGTGAGTGGACCCTTTAGTTCAGGACAGGAATGAGAAAATTCTCTTGGTCTGCTGAATGACTTGGTGATGTGGTCTTCATCCCTGGCCCCATGATTTTCTACAGGAAAGGAGTATGCATAACGAAACAGAGGCTGACCGTGACCCCTCTGGATTCCTTGCAAACTTTTTGGCCTTTCAGTATGTACTGTACAGGTTGTCTCATGTTCTGATGGCACTCCACAGCCTGGCAGCTGTAGGCACAGTTGTGTAACTTCAAACTGCACCCTGCATTTCCCTGTGGGAGACATGTAAAAGTTTTGTGTTCTGCAGGCTCAAAGATGACTTCAGCTCTTGGTTGCAGATAAATTTTTCTAAGGTTTCATTTGGTCTTTTGCCTCTACAGCCATCACGTAACACTTTGTCTGACCTACTCTAACCATCCCCTTCTCCTGGTTTTGATTCATAGAAGGGAAAATAATTTATTTCAAGTATTTATTGTGTAGATCACCATGGCTTTGGTTGCATTTCCTGAACTGATGGAAAGTTTCATCTCTAGCCAAACTGGACATGATTATTCTGCAGCAGTGGTCTGTTTTTCTTCACCTCTCCTCTACAAAAAAGAAGTGGTATCACACTGTCTTCTGGGTCAGGTGTCAGAAATGAGAAGAGAAAAGGCATGTCTGCAAAACCTGTCTACACACGTCTCTACGTTTAGAACTTGATGTTCTCAAGTCTCCTTAAATCCTCAATACATTTCAGTTACAAGGAAGCTTTGTGCCAAGTTTGTGCCATGTGAGTACCTGCTTTGCTGCAGGATTATTATCTGGGGACTGTTCAGGTTCATCTGATTGCTGTGGACAGTAACAGGCAATGAACAGCAGTAATGCAACAGACTTAGTGCAGTGTCTTTGTCCTTCAGGAAGCAAGGGAAAAGTGTTGTGCTGTGCTGCACCATTACTGCTCATGTCTTGAGACTGGCAGCAGCTGTTTTCCAATCCCTCTTTGAGGCTCAGCCCTTCTTTCCATCAGCCAACAGGAGACATGGAAGCACTGCTGCTCCTGACTGCTGAAAGGATCTGTGTGCCTCACAGCACTGGGTAACAGCCACAGCAAATTTTGATCCCGACCTAGCAGAAGTGGGACCCTGAAGAACAAGAGTGAGGTTTGTGCAGGGTTGAATTTTATCAGGGGTTGCACAGAGAGAATCACAGGACTCAAGCAGTATTAGGCTTTGAGAATAAACTGCTTTGCAGCAGCACACAGAGGATAAGACAATGATGGTGCATGGTACAGAAAAGACAAACCTTTTACAGGCATATCTAAATAAGCCTATAGCTTACAAAACTACTGGTGATGCTTCAGCATGGAGCCCTTGCAGGCAGCATGGCCCATGGAAAAGAAGAACTAAGAAAACCTGAAAAGGAAAGCAAGAAAGTGATGAGAAGTCTAGAAAACGTGGCCTTAAGAAAAAGGGTGAAAAGTAGGAAAAGGTTTAACCTAAAGAAAGAGGTCTGAAAGAAAAAAACATGGTGGAAGTCATTTGGTTTGTGAAGGTGTGTTTCAAAGAGGAAAGGAATAGTCTGCTCTCCGCAGTCCTGGTTAAAAAGGAACAAAATTAAATCACGGCAGGAAAAGTTCAAGTTAGACACTAAGGGAAACTTCCTAATGGGGTTACTGCCTTCAAGGTGCTCCATGGAGGAGGTGTTTAAGAACAAGGCAGACAGATGTTTGCTGAAAGGGATGTAGGGGCATTGGGTCTTGCTGTGGTCCAGGGCATGGACCATGCGACATCTGTGTGAATGCTTGCTCATGGCTGTGTGAATGGGCAGAGAAAAAAAAAGCTGAGCAACTGAAAATTTGATTGTCAGGTTCAGTTTTTAAGCTGTTCTAATTCTTGCTGTTTATTTTAAAAATAAAATAAACACTATACAATGCAACCATACAATGCTCTTTTAATAATCTATAATAGAATTATTTTTTTAATATCGCAAATATTTAGCTTTGGTTTCTGTCAGATGTGTTGGGTGAGCTTATCTATTATTTTTGTCCAGATGCAGAGGACATTTTATTATATGCAGAGATGTTGATAACAGTGTCCTCTCTGGTCTGACATACATTAGGAAAAGAAAGTCTATTAGGAGACGTTAACCAGGAACATACTATCCCTTGTCATTGTTTTTGATGTCCAGAGTGTCCCCAGTCAGGGAATGAAACAAATATATCTCATATATACTTGCAGTGGTCTATCATACACAGGGAATAACAAATATATAACAAATAAACCTTAGTAAAGTGTTTATGAACAGTACATTTATTAATTTGTTGAATTCGTCTGTACAACAAACAGCTTGAAATCTGGATGTCTTTGTGAATATGCTAACAAGAAAATAAAAAGAAAAAATGGATGCATGTAGCTTATAAGTAAACAAACCATTTATATGCTGTAGTAAAACATGGAAGAGTAAAAATTGAAGTCGTTTGTTCATGTTAACTCCAGAACATCTTAATGAGAGTGATTTGCAGGATGTGAAATTAGTGAAATAAGTTGTGCTGCTCAGTTAGTTCCTAATCCTACAGTTTGTAAATAATTCTTCACTGAGAACTCTACTGCCTTTACCAGGCATTGTGTGGGCTGTGGCCAGCTTCATTTTCACTCTGTTCCTAGGAAAGGAGTCAAGTGCCCTCACATTTGCAACATACTCCATGGAGTGGATTGGAATAATGATATGGCTAGGGGGAAAAATGCATAAACCAGATCAAAACAAGTACCTTGGGAATCTTTTAACTTTTTTTCCTTCCATGATGTCAGATCCCCACACTCCTGGGATTTTGGACAGCAGGGATGCTTTAGTAAATGCACAGTGAGAAAATTGCCAGATTGAAGATTGCTTTAATGTTACTGTCCAAAATCACCAGCCATGCTTGAACATAGTAGTTTTTAACAGAACATGCACTCTCAGTATGTGACTTCCAGCTTCAGGGGGCAGAGCATATGCTTTCAGTGCCAAAAAGTTGTTTTGATTTGGGTTTTTTTATTGAGTTTGTGTCTAACTTCTTGAAGTTATGCTTTTATGTTTCAAGTTCTTTCTGTGTTTCAGTCTTCAACACTTGCCATGAAAGACATAAATAGCTGAAAAAAAAAATCCTGAAAGCCTGCAGATCATTTAAGAATTTCTGAATCTGTAATTGATTCTTTGAATTGTATATAGACTAAGGAGATACTTAGTACACTCTGATGTCTTAATTCACTTGGAGATGGTGTCATTTCTTACTTTTTAAAGATTAAATAAGACATCTTGGCCCTGCAGGATTTATGTGTGGTTGCTTTGTTTATTCAGAATATGTATCCTTCACTCAGCCATGTGGGATTTAATTAATCAGTCCAGAAACTTCTGAACACACAGAGTTTATGTCACTGTTAGTGTCACTGGGATTTGAAGATCCTGAGTGCTCTTTTAGGAGATATCTAGCATCTTCTTGCATTTGACCATTAGTTTCTGCACTAAGAGACTAGCCCAGGCAGCCCTCTCTTCTTTTCTGAAGCTTCACTGAAATCATACAATCACAGAGGTCATAGCATACCTTTCTTTACCTTTTTGGGGTATCCTGAGTAATTTGCCTTGGTAGCAGAGTGTAAGGTTTGCCTGCAGTGACTCAAGCAAGGACAGCAGCAGTTTGGGTTGCTTTGAGTGTCGTTCTTGCCCAGGGGCAGATGTCAGTCTCTTACATAGAAGCAGACAGTTACAGGCACTTTAATAAGCCTGAAGTAACAAAACAGCCCAATTTAACACACTGATTTGAAGGCTGATTGCATACAGTTTGTCTTGTTGCAGGAGACCCTGTGCACAGTCTCTACTCTGGTGGGGAGCTTCAGAAAAGTATAGAACAAGTCACAGATCTTCTAAGTACTTATATTTAGATGTTTTTTCATCCTAAATTCAGTCAGAAAAGGGTTAAAACCAATTTGTCACAGCCAAAGGGAAGAGTTGGCATTGTAGCATCTGGTGGGAAGAGGAGTCAGTCCACCGAAGGTGTCACTAATTTTTTGGAAGTGGCCCTTGCCATGGCTTGGGCAGAGCCTTTATTCAAATCTCTGCTTGCCAATTCCAGATACATTACTTTTGTCTATATGTTGTACTAAATTGTCTCTTGATCTACTTGAATTTCATGATTGTGGATGATGGTGTTAAATATAGATGGCAGTAATTGTTGTTGCATAGATGGTAGGGACATCCCAGGTGTTCAGCAAGTTGTCATACCACAAGTGAGGGATTGATTAGTGTGCACTATTGCGAGTACTAGATGCTAACAACTATATCACTATTTATAGTTTTGTAGTGAGTTAGTGGTGGTGGTCTGTATTTTATTTACTGATCAATTTTTGGTCTTGCAGTTTTTGAAATAGATTTCTTTTGCCCATCCAGTGATGTGGAAAAGAAACTTGACTTTTTTTTCAGCTGTGTTTAGCAAGAAACAAAAACCCTCAAATTATTTTTTAGATCACATAATTTTTAAGTCATCCTCATTATTACTTGGTGAATTTTTAGAGGCTGGTGGAGGCAGAAATTCCTTAGCCATCTGAAGAGATACTGGGCTCAGATTGCATGTTCAAGGGTCAGCGTGCAGGCCTTCTCCTCACCCAGGTATGGATGGCATGGTTGTCCTGAGCTTGGATGGGCAACGAGGAGAGAGGCACCACCATGTATGTCTACATTATGAAATGAGGGCCATCTGCTTCAATGGGTAATACTGGATAATAGACTGTTTCATGCAAATAGTAATTCACTAGCAATTACTCTAACAGCTAGACATTGAAGGCAAATCTTACAAAAAACATTCTAAATTTGTCTCCTTGTTGTGATAGACAAGATGAATATGCAAATAAATGAATGGTATGAACATTTTGTACTCTGTCCCATGCATTACATAGAATTAATAAATAGGGGCTTGAAGTATGGCTTGTGAGATGCTGAGCTTTTCATGTCCTTCTGCAGCACTCAACCCACAGCAGAGCCAGAACTGCTTCTATTTGATACTGGCAAAATAATACAGACTATATTAAATTAGTGTGATTTAATAAGCAAGGGCCTGACTTCACAACTCTTAATCTTGGCTCTAAAATGTATGTGGGGACAGACTTGGTGAAGACTTTGAGGCTGTTTAACAGCCTAAGCCTCAGCCCATCCTTTTGCTGGTTACTTCCCCTCTACCAAAGTCTTCAGAGGGATATGCATTTCCTACAGGATGATAACATTAAGCTGGAAAAAAAAAATAAAATAAATAAATAAATAAATAAATAAATAAATAAATAAGTATTTGCATTATATATTATATGTTCATGTCTACAAATTCTACCTCAGGGGTAGTTGCTCAGCAGAGAGGCAGGACAAGGAGCAGAGAGCAGCAGCACTTAAAATTCCTGCAGCTGAGTCTGCAGGAAGCTTGTGTGCTGGAACCCTGAAATATGTTCCCCAGCCTGAAGCAGTTTTCAGACTGTGAGTAGACATATTGACAGAGTACATAAAAAACGCTTGTACTGAGACTGCCTGTTCTGCATGTGTTTGGAGGGCAGGGTATTTCAATTTTGAAGATTATGTATTGGTGCATGTTTGCAGTGCAGGTACAGTAGAATACCATTTGGAATGTTACCAATCCTTTTGAATTTCTGTTTGTAGTTAGGCTTATAACTGTTCTTAGTTTACTGGTCTTGGTGCTTGGGCTTTTTTGTTGTTTGTGGGGTTTTTTGTACCTGAAGGTAGTTGAAGACTCAAAGTTTAATAGTCTCTAGACAAGGTTGTGGTCAATACAGAACATCTCTGCCATACAGCTCATTCTCTGCCTGATTTGGGAAGCTGTCTGTCTTTTGCCCGATACATTCCATATTTAGAGGCAGTTTTGTTTCTTAGTCCTTTCTAAGATCTCAAGGTGCAGACAAAGCATTGCCTGCTCTATGGGGTTTGACAGCAGTCATGGAGCACTTTATGTCCCACACAGAAAGAAGCAGGACAGCAGAGCTGAGCTGGTCTTTCCTCTTCCCACATGTAGCTTCTTAGTAATGCTAATTTGCTTTTCTTGTTTAAATATTTCAGAGTGGACAATCAATACTAGCAAACATCAAAGCTTAATGGGACTGCAGAGCCAGAGACATGGGGTCAGTGCTCAAAGGCTTTTCCAGAACGTTGTAGTGGTTGGTGGCACAGGTCTTTTGAGAATCAGACTATAAGATGCATGGAAGTAGTGTTAATCCAGCTCCATTCATGCAGGTACTTTGTAAGAGGGTTCAGGTCCTGGAGCTGTACCTTGGATGTTATGTTATATGCTGTACAGGAACCACATCTCTTTTGTTTTATAATACAGTGCAAGTGTGTCCACATGCCTCATCCCTTAAGTTATCCTTCCTTCAGGTAATTTTCCCCCAGTCCTGAACACAGGAGCCAGGTTGGGCTATAGAGTTGGGGAGCTGTATATCAGCAGGAAGAGGCTTATGATTAAAAAAAAAATTAGTAATTCACATGATCTGTCCAAAGAGAATGTGTCTTAAACTGTTGTAATACTGGATCATGGAAATGCAAACCTGGAAGGGGCCTCAGGTGGCATATCCCAGAATGATGAAGCTGTGGCTCCTCTGTCAAGCACTTATTTATTCACAGGCATGTGCAGAGGCACTGTCTGTATGGAGCACTGGAGATTTACAGGTGGTGCAGCAGGTTCCAGCAGGTGCAGTCTTCTGGGGACAAAAGTCTTAAAGATCCATCTCTGGTATCTCTTTGCAGGAGTCAATTTCACTTCTGTTTTCCAAATATTCTTGTGTAATTTACCTGGCCCCAAGGAAAAAGGAGATCTTGCACTAGCCCGGAGCACACAAGAGCCAATAACCTCGTGTCACCCACAGCATGCAACCATTAGGATTGCCTAAGACAGTCATGAGTACTGGTGCCTTCTGAAGAAAACCTCCTCCTTTGGAGCTACTTCATCATAGCCTGCAGGCCTAGGTGGGAGCCAGGCTGTCCAAAGTTATCCCCCTGGTTCCTCAATGCTTGGCTTCTCCATCCCTAGATCAAGGATGCCTCTACTCTCCTGTGATGGTAAATGTGATCCAGGTGGTGGAACATTCAGACTGTATGGCAATGAAGGCATATTCATACCCAAGGCAGAAAGACCCAGAGTGTAGAAAATGCCCTTATTTTAGATGAGATACTTATTTTGGAAGGAGGAACCACATTAGGAAGATGGCTTCAGCAAAATCCTGGCCAGCAGCTGTGGAAAAATCAATTGAAGTTTCAGGGATAGTGAAAAAAAAAGTGAGGACAAATTTGTGTTTCTGCTGGTAGCAGAAACCCACAAGATGTGAGGATCTAGAAGGGAAAATGCTGCAAAAATACATCTGGCACTGCCCATATAAGCATGATGTTATACATGTGATGTAGTGGAACCAAAACATCGTGAGTGATAGAAAGTATACTGTAGATGTGTTACCTGGGACAGACCTTAATATTTACAAATGAGAAACTGAGTAAGGATTTACTACAATGATCATTTACAGCAAACAAGTAAACCATGCAATACCCTTTGAAACAGTAAAACAGAAGAAAAAAGTTAAAATCTATAATTTTAATCAAAAGTTTGTTTCAGTCATTGAAATTCTGTTATTGCTGCTTACAAACATTAAAGTCAATCAAAACATCACTAGCCTACAAGATCAATATTTTTAATATGTTTGCATTGCAGTAGTGCAGATTTTTGGCTAATGGATCTCACCCATATTGATTTCCATGGGAAATGTTAGTCTGATACTGAAATAATTAAAAAAAAAAAAAAAAAAGCCAGGGATTATTGGTTTGGAATTTTGAAGGAGATAGAAGTATAAAAATTGGTTATTGACTGAATTGCTTGGGGTGAATGAACCTTCGGCACTTGCAATAAACTTGTAGCACGGAGTCATTACTGAATACTGCGTTAGTCCTTTACACCTAAAATCAGTCAATATCCTATTATAACAATGCAAATTGTGGTGAAATAGCACAGTGAGTCATTTTCAAAGCAGCAGGATATTCATAAGCATCTACATACTTATATGGATGGGTGTATTAAACCACCTCTGTATTAAATCACCTCTGTGTTATGCACAACACCTGATTTTCAAGCTGATTTTAAATATATTGAGTTTATGCTAATATTAATGCAAAAGAGTTGATATGGAGTAGTTTTTAAAATTCAGTTTAATGACTTTATGGCTACAAAAATGAATAAAAATGCAGTAAGATGTCATAAACATATACATAAGTACTTATATAAACAAGTATATTCAATATTGTTCCAGTTCTGAACAAATGCAGGTGATTTTTTTTTTTTTTTTCCTATTTATTCTGTATTTTGGGGGAAATTTTTGAAAATGTCAAGCAGTGATTACCCTGAACCTGTGGAGGTGCCCTGGACCCAGACCATCCTAACCCATGCCCTACATCTGTTCTATCTGGCTTCCACACTCTTTATTCATCCTCTTATTCCATAAGTATTATGATTTTGCTTACCTAGCACACTTCTCTTTTAAGAGAAGGTTCTGCAAACACAGGGGCATCATGCCTGTCTGTGATATCTGGTGAAATAAATGAGTTACTCATTCCAGAATACACTCTGCATTCCCAAAGAGGGACTGAATGAGTTTACCACAGTTAGAGCAAAGCTAGAATAGAAATATTTATTCACAGTTAAATGAAAAATATCTAAGTAAAGAGTTACCTTTTGGTTCCTGCTTTAAAAATGCCTTGAGCTTTTGTGTTGCTCTGCACTGGGGACCAGTAGCTAAAAATGGGTAGTGCAATATGCAGACTGTTGTGTGAAATACATTTTCAGCTGATCTGTATAAATATTTTAAGAGTATATGCTAACATGTGGTGATTATCCAGTACCTGTGATAGTATGGGAAAGGGAAATTGTATTCATGTTTTGTTATTATGAAGTCATCTGTGGACATTTTCTGATTTTTTTTCGTAATTTTTTGCTTTGTCCATACCTGGCCAGAAATTAATTTGGCTAAGTTTCAGTGGTCTGCTTGGATCAAAATATTAGAAAATATACCATGTATGGAGCTCAGCAGCAATCTGATAGAGGCAGGATTAGTAATTGGTGCTTCACTTTAAGTGCACAGGTCAGACAGGAGGCAGGTTGCTGGAGTCTTGATGGACTGCACCTTTTGGGAATAGCCAGTAGTGAAGTCTAAAATCTCTCAGTAAACCTGTTAATAGGGTCTTGTCATTGACAAGGTACCTCTGTAGTTACTCTTCAAGTCATGTAGTTTCTGGATAATAAACATGCCCCAAATTACTCAAGCCACTGACAGCACAGAGAGATGTTGGTAGCAGCCCACAAGCAGAAGGGATGATATAGCAACCTGCCTGTCCCTGCACTGCATGTAACCCTGCACCACTGTGCAGGATCAGGTTTAGGCTGATTTCAGAGCATCCTCCTTATTTCACCTTGGCTGGGATAAGTTTCCCTTTTCTGGTACTTTTTAAAGTTTTTTTTTTGTTTGTTTTTTAATTATTTAAATTTTTAAAATAACTAATAAAAATAATATTTTACCTTTCTTAAATATAAGAAGCAGAGATTGGATACATGCAGGCAGGTGTAGCAGAAAAGGTAATCAGAGCTTCTGGTACTTAAAATTTCATGTTATCCTAATGAGGAAAATAGGAGTATTTTAAAAGGAAGCAAAAATAAGAGTATATTCCCCCACTTGTTTTTGTGGATATTCCAGCCCTTTTCAACTCAAAACAGAGAAAAATATAAAAGCTTGAGCTTTTTCTCATTGCCTCAGTAGAGCAAGCTAAACCAAGAAATCCAACAGGAATGCAGTTTTTTTTCTAAAACCTGCTTTAAAAAATGCAGTTTTTATAAACTGTAGAAGTTGTGCTTAAAAAAGAAAAAATGAAGAAACACCCCAAACCATAGGAAAAGTTTAAAAGAGGCAGAATGAAGTGGAATGAAATATTCTTGGTCATTACAAGTCACCATCATGAATTAAGTGGGAAGGAAAATCAGTAAATGCATCAAAGGTCCTTTGGCAGGATCACAAATTAGTCTGGAAGCCAGAGGTGACTTGATGTGACTTGTAGCTGGACCTTAAAATCACGGAAATTAAGAACTTTTTCCCATATTGAGTAGCAGCATGCATGGATAGTTTTGCTGCCCACTCCCCCCAGTCCCCTTGGGATGGTAATTCCAGCAGGACAGAGGTGACCCTGCGAGGTTTTAGAGATGTTTGCAGTTGAAAACAATGTTGGGTGCTGACTCTGGCAGCCAGTACAAATTCCTTGTCTCTGTGGTAGTGAAACAGCTTCAATTGTTTTCATAATCTGCCTCTGTGAAATGAAAGCAATGTGTTTTTTGTAATAGTTGTTCTCAGTAGAATTTTTTCAGTGCTGTGATTCAAAAACTTAGTAAATACTTTTTAAGATGATTGCACAGTTTTCCAGAGCAAGGAAGCCAAATTGCTACACTGGGAAGGTTACCTGTTTTGCTGGAAATGTTCATAAGAAAGGCAAGGGCTAAGCATCAGAGCTGGAAGTCTGCAGGTTGGTGTTTCACATCCCAGCAAAGCTTCTCAGACAGGCTCAGGCAACACAGTTTTTGTCCCTTGGTTTCTCCAGACACCAATATTGGGCAGTCTTCACTGAGCCTCCACCAGTGGTCCATGAGATCACAATGGTCTAAACTGAGTATATAAATGGGGTACATTATCAGACTTTAGCTTTGTAACTTGCCTTGACATTAGTGGGCATTGTGGGGCTGAAACTTCCAGCAGTGTTGTACAGATTTAGGAGATACTGTCTTGGAAATGTTAAAATCATCACATTTTTTTGCCTTTATTTCTGGATTCTGTGATTGTATGCCAAACTGGTGGTAATAGAGGAGATCAATTTGATAACCTTGTGGTCATTTGAAAAAGATAATACAGGCTGCAGTGACTTCAGAATCATAAGCTAAACTGGAAAAATATGCAGAACTCCTAAAACTTTTTTTCACAGACCCGCAAAGCTCAGTCCCTTTTTTCCCAGAGTAGAAGCATGTTCCTGAGCATGATTTAAAATACATCTTAAATTTGTAATCTGTATGTGCTACATATCCTACATCACTCTACTCAAGTACTCATGCTGTCTGCATGCACAGAAATATTGAACTGGCATGTCACAGCATGTAAGACTGTGTCTTGTGTTTGCAATGTCTCTATTGTTCATGGTGTTATGTAGATTCATTCATTTACATAGATTGCTTTGGAAGGTGATATATTTACCTCACCTGGCACAGAAAAGTGTTTTTGGGAAAATGACAAAAGCATGGGAAAGCTCTGCCTGTTTTGTGTCTCCAGCATTCAAAAAAACACACTTTTTTTGGTGACTGTTCTCACTTCAGGAATTTCTTACCAATTCTTTTAAGGATTTTCATTCAGTCAGATGGGTGGCCAGACAGTGCTTTAACTTCATGGTTTTAAAGTATATTTTAATTGGAAATCTTACAAGCATCTAATGGCCTTGAAGAAGAAGTCCAAATTCCAGCTTTGACGTGGTGGCTTCATTTTGGTGATCAATAATGTAGCTTTATATAATTATTCTTTCCTGTGTCAGTAATACAGTTTTGTTTCTACCAGAGTGTAGGAGGTCTGGCTCCCTGGCGATTGTCACCAGGTATCATCCAAACATCATTACCACTATTTTACAATGTTTGAATCTTCTTTGATGACTGGAGGAGATAATGAGCTGATTCAGCTTTTTCTTAGGCTTTGTTAGGACTTCTCTTGTTAACCTGGAGTTAAAATTATGATGGAGATTAGCATGTTCTTAAGTGATGGTATTTTGAAACAAAATGTTCAGAGTAGCCCCAGTTCAGGGAAGTCCTCAAAACAGGATGCTTCAGGAAACTGAGCACTGTTGCATCATATTGAATTTAACTCAGAGCAGGCATGTCTAGAATCCTGCAGGACTGATGCCTCAGCCATATACACCAAATTTAATGCATGCTGAAATGTTGCATGGCTTTAAAGCAAAATTTTTCAGGTCCCTAAGCTTCAATTATGTTTATACTTTTATATATGCAAAATAATTAATTTGTTATAGAATTGCTACTTTCCTGCTGTGTAATATGCTGTTACTTTTTAAATCAAGTCTTCTGGACAGGAAGTTTTATGTGCACCTGAATGAAACAGGTGATCTGTCTTGGTTCAGTGAGTATTACTGTTGTGAGTATAGTAAAATACAGGAAAAAATAGCACCTCCATGACAACTGATCTATCTTATGGTCCAAGAGCCAGTGTTCAGCTTGAAGCTGAAAGTGTACAATAAAGTACAGGTATTTAAGTAATTGAATACAACTTTATGAACTTTTTAGGTATTGGGAAGTTAACAGGTCCCTTTGAAAATGAAATCAGAAATGGCATGTGGTGATTGTACTGCTGTATAGTGTTGCAGAAATACTCCAGAGTCATGGGTGGGACTACCATCTCATCTCATACCTGTCTTCCTCCCTCTTCCACCAATTCCTCCTTTCTTTCATAATGGGGGAGAAATTGATTGCAAATGTGTTTTCCTGACCCCCTACTCCATACATGTTAGCACCTAACCTTCTACAGTCTCATCTGTATTTACAGTAATTATATGCATAATGTAGCATATTATTGTCTGGACTTCCTGTTTAATCAGTACAGAGCTTCTTACAAGTGCAGCTGAAAAGGGCAAACAAAATTAAAGCTTTATATACCAAAACAAGTTTGATTTTCTAAGCTCCCAGCATTCCAACGTACAGAGATTTGTTCCACCAAGTTTTGCGATGGCTTGCAGATGGGCAGTGATTAATCGGAGAGCTAACTGTGAAGTAGTTTGCAATTAAACTGGAAAGCTCTGAAGCATGCTAATTGAATCAGAAAATTAGAGACACTGAACAGTAATTGGCTATTTCTCATGCAGCAGGTGCCAGGCCACTCAGCTGTGGAACAAGGTATTTAAGGCACATTAGCACTAGGAAAAATATTTCTTGATATGGAACAGTCAGATTTTCTGCTCATTTTCACCATGGATGTCAAAACACACAACTGTGGTATCTAGAGCCCATAGCTCATGTTGCAGGAGTTTGAGCAGTGGGGTCATCATGAACCTTCATGTATGCAGTGTCTTGAATCAGGCTGAAGTTGGGATACCTGAGCAATTTCCTAGCCCTTGTGGACCTGCAAATTCCTCCTTTTTCTTTCTTTAAAAAGTAAACAGAGGACAAGGCTTTTAATGGCAGCAGTCCAGGTTGTAGGCTAATAGCCACTTCCAGACTGCAGGGAATTAAACTCTGTATCTGGGGAACATTCTCCATAAACTGGGGTGATGTTTGCTTATCTACTGCCATGTCATTTGAGGGCTGCCCTTGAAAAAATAATGGATGGACACTAGGTAACTCTGGCTTGTATTTTCTCTACACCATTCTTTTTCACAGTCTTTACTGGGGAAAAAAATTACTTTTTTTTTGTGTGTCTCCTGCTTATAAGTGTGGAAATTAGTGGAGTGTGGATTACTGAGTATCTGTAAATTGCTTTAATGAAGCACCTTCATTTTTGTTTCATTTTTTTTGCAGATTTAAAAAATTGAATGTTTCTAGTTGAATATTAGTTGAGGGCATCAACCATATAAATCTAATACTGCTGTGAGCTTAAGAGATGCGTAACACCAATTCATATCATGTCTCAGCATGAGTTTATATCTTCTAATTAGTATCACCATTTTATAGAGAGCACATGCAATGAAAGTTTTCTTGCCATGCCAACAGGGACTGAAGCACATACAGTAGTACTGCTATAGTAGAATGATGGTGCAGTATGAGCACAAACGACTTATAGCCTGAGCAGTAGGTAACCAGCAAAGAGTGGGATTTAATAAATGAAATGTTGAAGAGTTTTTTACAGAGATATAACCATTTTCAAATTAGACTGGGTGGGGCGCATGGTTTCTTTCATCTCAACTAATTAGAGCTTGGTATGCTTATTAGTGAATAAAAAAGAAAGTATTAAAATACAAATGTACTGCATCATATTACTCTGGTATCAAGAAGAAGAATATTACAATATTCAAATGCTAATCATATAACTTAGCAGATGACTGCAGAAAGTAATGTATTTGAACTGAGACATAAATTATAAATTGTAAACAGTGCATAGGGGATATGTTATAACTGTGTCTCATTTAAATTAAGGCAGGAAGTTTTCTCTGAAGCAGATTATGTGCCTTCATTAAGTTTTAAAGTATCTTCTATAATGTTTTATTAAGATCACTTGGCACAGTGTTTCCCAAACTGGATGTTAGCAATGTGTACTGGTGGAAAGGGCTGCAGTGGTAGAGGTGGCTCAGGTGCATTGCTGCACTCCACAGCTTTTAACAGCAGGCTTCTTAGCCAAGTGCTGGTGCAGATACACCAGTGTGTTTTCCATGTAATGCCCCTCCTCAAAAGTCCTCATGCCTTTGCTCTCTGTACTTAAAAGGAGCTCCAAAACATTTACATGATCAATGTTTGTTGCTGGAGGGATAAAGTTTGCTCTTCCATGGACAAGTGAGAACATATTGATCATTTTATTCTATCTGCTATTTCTAAATTCAATATACCTCTGGAGTCAATAAGCGAGATGGAGAGCATATTCTTTTTTTGTATGCCTGCTTGTAGCTTGTTCTCAAGATCCAAGATACATTTTTGATTAATCACGAATGCTCTGAGGTCATGGAAGGCAAATGTGTTTGTGGAGTGTCAGCTGATGCTGTCAGATAAATGTCTTAAGCTTAGCCAGGGTTCGTGCCCCAGCTTTAGGCTGTGCCAAACGTCTCCCCTTGTTGAGGCAGATAACAGCTACACTGGAGGTGACTGAGCTGTTTGTTCACTGAAAGGGCTGACCTTGCCACATGAGGCTGGAGTCGGGAGAAAAAAAACACCAGCCATGTTTTAATTGAAACTGTAAAAATATTAACTTTGTGCATTTTTACCCATCTTGAATGCAAATGAAATCTGCATTCCCCCTTCTTGCACTGTCTGCTCAGCTTCAGTTTCTGCCCACCCACCTGGTCCCATGGCTGCAAGCCTCCTTTGATAAACTCTGCATCTTCAGAAAATTTCTGACGAGGTGTTTTTGCACAGGGACGAAACAGCAAGAAGTCCTGCCAGCAAGACAAAACATTTTTAGGGTCAGTTTGTGTCTTGGTTTCGTGTCTTGACCTCGGGGTGGTGGCCTGGAGAGGGTGGTTGGTGCATGGTTAGTGGCTGCTGCCTTCATCCCTGGCAGGCTTTTAGCTTCACCCCCAGCTGGTCCATGGTGGCTGCTCCTCCATCACCACTCGCCAGCCGCAGACAGGAGCAGCAACAGGATTGCAGAGATGCGTGGAGGAAGCCTGGTTTGTAGCACAGAAGGCAAAAAAAGGATCATATGGCAGTGCATAAATAAGTGAAAACTCGCAGGACTACTTGAGGGCATTTGTTATAAATCACCTCAAGTCAGTGCTTTCACTCCCTCCTGTTTCCCCAAAAACATGTTTGTTCTTTGCTCCAAAGATTATGTTCCACTTTCTTCTCAAGAAGTTCATACTGTCATGGGTAAATCATCAGGGCTAATTAGACACAATAATGCTGCAAAAAGTTTTTTAAAAAAAGATGCAACGCATCTGTCATGAACTCCCACCAGACCTCTTGGAAATGAGATATTTTTAATATTTTATGCTGAACACAAAATATCTTGAGGAAATGGTTTTACATTCTGTACCAAAACAAAACCTTCAGTGTCAAACAAGTAATACTGCCTAAGAAGCCCTTTAGATGCCAACATTTCAAATTGCTCCATTCCTAAAATACAAATTTCATTTTAGTAAAATGTACTCGGCATGGGTAAAAAATTGCAGGGAGTATTAAAGAAAGTGGAATATATGTTGGGATGTATTTGAAACCTGGAGTGCACTCTGATAGAGGAACAGACAATGTTTTTACTGCTGGTCTTACAAACAGATTTTTTTTTTAATGAGATGTTTTCAGCTAACATCTAAATAAAAAATAGCTGTCTGATTTTGTCCGGCAAAGAATTTTGTCCTTTTTAAAACAATATTTAATATATAAATTTAAATTAGGTTCTCTGTGGTCTCCTAGTAAGTTATTAATAGTTAAATGTTTGTGTTTTGCATAATTTGTCTGTACTGGAGGGAGAGATTATGCATGTGAGAGACATAGATTTAAATACTTTGAATGGCTAAAAGTTGAGCAAATCCCTATTTCCTGTTTATTCTTGGTGGCAAGTCACAGATTAACGAAATAAAATTATGAATAAAGGTAATAAAAATACCTGAGTGACAGGAAAATGCACTTAATCAAATTCCATTAATCCCAATAAAGTTCCAAGTCATTCATCTAAATACTTAGCCTGAGACATGTTCTTTAAATAGATCAGTAATCCTTATTAAAAAGAGAAACATATCCATCTTGGCACATCTGCAAGTATTTCTATATGATGACCTTGTTATTCCTGACTTTCAAAAAATATATCTCTTTTCAAAAGTGGGATTTGCACACACCATTTCTGCAGCTTATTTTTTTTTTCCCAGAGAGCCACCAGCTGCAGTTGGTCCCCGTGTGTGTTTTCAGCACCACCACTCTGCCACACGTCTCAGGAATTCTAGTACCATCACTGTGTAGACATCCTGAGTGAGGAAGGGGCTCAGCAGTAGGTTCAGCATCTGCAGAGGTCTGTGTGTGGTGCAGATGTGAACCTGAGCAGGTTATGATAGCTGCAGTGATAGGAGAGCACTTTATACTGTCCAATTCATGGTGGTCATTTATGTCAGCTCTGAGGGGGGAAAAGGTCTTTATAAAAAATTTATGTCTTCTTGTTGATATGTTATTTTTATATCTGTCACTATTCTCAGCTCAGCTGGAAAGGCAGGGTAGAAAAGCTGGATGAAGAAATAAAGTTATCGACAGAAGAAATCAAAGAAACAACAGAAGTCTTTGTCAGCAAATTTATCAGTACAGTTGTTCTAAAGGTCTCCTGCAAACATTTTATTGACCCAGGTACTGCCACAAATTATTCCTTACAGGGAATGCAGCATTACTTAGCATATCTAATGTTTGGATTAACCCATCCAAGTTATGAATTGCATTCTGCTCTTGTTTTTTTTTTTATTAGTAGTCTTGTCCTATTTCTTTCTGATTTGTGAATTGTTTAACTGAGCTGCTGAATCAGACCATAGCCAGCTAAGAGTAGCAGAGATTATGTTAAAATGTAAATGGTTTAGGCAGTCATATACCACAAGTGAGTTTGTCACTGGTGGAGGCAGGTTTCTTCAGCCTCGGTGGATACTCAGAAGCCCTTTTGTCTGTTTGTGTATTTAGGGTTTGTCCAAGTTGCATTAATGGAGTTGTTCCATGGGCTGAAGGATGTGCTTGAGAGCTCTAGGCAGAGTGGTGCCAGGGTCCTCTGGCTTCTCCCAGACTTGTTCAGAGAGTATGTTCTTCCTTCTGCGTTTAATTTTTTTTTTTCTTTTGGGAATTGTGTGATTAAGGAAGTTGCTGAGTTTCACACACAGCATTCACCTGCTCTATCTTTTAACAGTTTGGATGCCATCTCATTGCTCTTGCATCTTAAAGTTCATAATTGAATTCCCTTGCAAACCAAGTTAATTCAGTCCACTGCTGGATTTTAATTAGAAATTAAGAGAAAATAAGACCATGTCACCTGTAGTCAGAATATGGCCTTAATGTATCCTATATGGGAATGAGTATTTGTGTATTGGCCCCTCAGCATGGGCAGAAGATTTTCCTACATCCAAACTCTGTGAGAGAGGTTGGCCATCTTCTAGCTACAAAGGAGACTTAATAAAGCTAATGAGGGAACTTGGAAAGTGTACCACATTGCTGTGCTTCAGTGTCACAGAGAAACATCAGAGGTCAGATTTGCAATAGAGGTGTCTGATTTGTCCAGCATAAATTGTAAGGGACCTGCCTCTCTCTTCCCTCAGAGGATCTGGGCTCCCTGAGACAGGCTCTGCTTTTCTACAAAAGGAGAAAAGGCAAGGTGCACCTTCCCTTCAACTAGTCGAGGCAAGTGAAGGCAAAGCAAGAATATATATTCAAAGGATGAAAATACAAACCCATACAGTTGTGTACCTGGAAGGGGGCAGCAGTGCCTTTCACCTCTGAATGCATGCCAAGAAGGGCTGTCAGTATTTAATCTGTCCTGGCTGTGAAAACAAAATGTCAGCCTCCTTTCTTGTTTCTGTTGTCCATCTTTGCTGGGTACAAGTTCAGAGCTTCTCTAGCTGCCTGCAAAAGGCATTTCTGGACAGGACCAACAAAATGGGGCAAGGCACCAAAACAGATGTCCACAGAGATGTGTTGATGGTGAAGCTGGTGACCATGTTTTTCCATCAGTTTTCACCTGTCTTGTTAAGGGGAGCCACTGGGTGTTAGGCAGAGCTTCATGATGCCAGCTTGGCAGTAGGACATGCTCTGGATCTGCCCTGACCTTGGCACAGCTCTTGTAACATATTTGGCAGTATGGGTACTTCCCATAAATTGAAAATTGGTGACTGTAGGCCCTGTAAGCACTGTGCAAAGTCCCCCCCATATAGTGAAGTCTGGAAAACAGGAAAGCCAAAAAACACCACTGTATGGTGTGACAGTGTTCATCAAAAGGACTGGCAGCCTGATTATTCTCATTCTTTGTAGGCATCTCAGCAAAGGAGAGCTTTATTGAGGAACTTGAAGGAAGTTCATCAAGTGGGTCTGCAGAACTTTTATGGAAAAAGATTGCAGAACATTTAGAGAACTTCCACTTGGATGAGCTGGCTGCAGGCAGGAGTGAGTTTGAAATGAGATTGGGCAGGAGACCTGAGTTAGTAAGTAAAAGTGCCTGAGAGCAACCCTTGTGCCTCTGGTTTTGTGCTCCCCACAAAATGTCTGGTGCACTTGTGCCCATGCCCAAGGGATGCTCCTTACACACAGTTCTGGAGTGAGGATTTCCCAGGTCTGTTCTCCAGAAGCAGCTGGATCCTATCACAGTGTTTTGGGGCTGGGGAGAGTTTAGTTTGAGGATGGGCACAGGTCATTCAATGCCAGCTGGATGCAATGCTCAACAATGTTCTTCTTTGTGTTAAATTTATCAGCATAAATGAAATCTATGAACTCTGAAAGTGAAAAAAAATTTCCATATGTGAGACATGATCAAGAAAGCACAGCTGAAGAAAGAACAAAATAGAAGAATGCATAGTCAAAGCTCTAAAATATGAAGAAAGGTCTTTATAGTCACATTCAGGAGGAGTATATGCAGGGAAGGGGGTCATTGTCAGGACAGTGAAAAGGCAGTGCTGTGTCTGTGAGCTGGTCAGTGAGCCTGGGCACCAGTGCTGACTTCAACAAATCAGGTGAGAATGGTGACTGGAGTGTTACACAGGATTAACACAATAGTGGCAGACAAAGTGAGCCAAGTGTGGGTACCAGAAAATAGAGAGAATGAGATTTCATGTCAGTGAAAGTATCCTGCATTTCATATTGTTTTTAATATAAATTTTTACCTTTGTTTTCAATGCCCATTAAACACATATAGTTAGGAATATTATTATTATTATTGTTATTGTTGTTGTTGTTGTTGTTATTACTATTTATAAATGCAACTCTTTCAAAGAATAATTTCCTACTATGCTTATGTAAATTTTACAAGTTGATTAAGTCTTTGGAGTTGTGTTTTGGCTTATAGCAACATCTTTATCAGCAGCATAATTCATACTGTAGCACTTAGTATGACACTAGAGAGAAGTATCACTTTATTTCTTAGAACTAATTGGCTTCACTATGTAGTCCAAAAATCTTTGGCATCTAGTCAATTCATGCCCACAGAAAGAAAATTCACCACGCTAATAAACTCAGATCTGATATTAGCTGTATTGCTATTAAATTTAGATGAGTGTATATCAACGCAAATAATTTTAAAATTATATATCACAATGTAAATGCTAGAAAGATGAGATTCAATAGTGAGCCTGTTTTCTCTGTACATTCAGGTACATGGCTATATTATGGAAATTCTTCTGGAAATGTGAAATCAATTCCTTGAGCCATATCTGTATTCTCACACATTTTAGGAAGGAAGGAAGTGTACTATATGCTTCCTCACAAATTAGTATGGTTTTGGGTTAAACAAAAGATAGGCTGATAACAAGAAGAAAAGATGGAATTATAAAGAGCAGGAAATTTACTTAGGGCTAAAAGAAGAAAAACATCAAGTTTTATTTCACATTTCAGGTTTAGAGAAGGCAAAATACGGCATCAGTAACTGTAGTAATTTCTTTTTTACTTATCTTAAATATTTGTATATTATGTGTTTGTTTGGTGCCTACAGTTATTAAGAGCTGCTTGGAAGATGGGCAGTGCTGGCAGTTTCATCCCTACCTTTCTAATCTGTCCTGGGCCCTCCAAGCAAATGTTAGCACAAGTGACACAAAGGGAGACAAGAGAGTGATGGATGGGGCTTAGGGAAATAGCATCAATGGTAGGGTGGAGGAAGACCAAGGAAAGGAAAATATGTGTTTCTGAAATCAGCTGCAAGCAAGAGCCACTGCCTCCAGAAAGCCTTCCTCAGGAGTCTACCAGTGGAGGGACTAATCTGCTGATGCTGAGAAAGAAGCACTGTGTGACCAAACTTCTGACATTTAATTCAAGATTTTCACTGATGGCAGTTTGCATCATCCTTTCCATTTTAAGAACGCAGAGAAAAATCTCTGCAGTGGCAGAGTGGATGTTAGAGTGCGCAAAAAAACTTAAATTTTCAAAAATAGGCATGTATGAAATGCCAAATCTAGCAATAAAACATCTGTCTTTGTTTTATAGCAGTATGATGCTTGCAGTGGTTTAAACTACAGAATGCCTTTGAGATCTTGACTATTCAACAGAGCTGTGCTGTACCGTGCTTCACTGCTTTTCACTGTGGGAAAGAGAGTGTGAGAGGCGCCTATGGACCAATAAAAGTTTCTCTTCATAATGAGATATAAGCTGAAGGCAAGTGCTGCTTTATCTTTACAGATGACTTTCACACTACAATGTTTTAGGCTAATTTTCATCACAAATAAAGTTCATGGATTATTTTATCAGTGCTATTACATCCCCATGTCCAGTGTCTTGCAAGCCCAAGATTCTCTGTGTACCTTTTCAAAATGCAGCGCAGGAAAGTGGAAATGAGGCCTGAGGCATTGCGAGATTTGTACCTTATTAAAACATAGGCTGAATTCCTTACAGATACCCACTCAGATATCTTGTATAATCTTATATCAGGATTGTATCTTGGCTTCAGTTTGTATGACATTGCATGTTTTGAATAGGACAAAGGCTCACTGCTGCTGTCAGTCCTGTTTAAAGCCCAGCATTTATCTGCTTCTTTGCGGATGCCATTTTTTATCTGGCATTCAGAGGAGCATACCTCTGCCAGCACACCATTTCCCAGCACATTGCTCTTTGGCTTGCATGATTTCTGGAGAGACAAGCTCAGACCTGGATGCTTTTCCTCGCTGTGGTAGAGAAAAGGGACGTCTCTGGTGCCTGCTCTGACAAGAAAGTTGATTCATGTGTAAATTACCAGTTGCCCTTTATTTGCTTGGTCCATGGAGACACACACAGATAAAAGGCTCGGTGGGTCAGAGCTGAGTGTGTGCCAGTTTCTCCCATGGCCACGATGACAGGGTTAGGGTTGTTGTCAAAGATTATCAGACAGGCTCTGATGTCTTATCATTATTTACTTGCAGGGCAATGCATGAAAATAAAATTTGGCACACGGGAGCCTTTTACAGCATTTCAGCCAAGTGTGCATTTTCAGGTGCATGGTGTCACCATCAGCTTTCAGTATCAGGAGTTCTGCACATCTGTCTTTATACTGAAATGCTTTGCTTTAAATACCTCTTATACATACAGAGGGAGCATGCCCCAGGCTTCTTCAGCCCTCTACAGAAAAAAAAAAAAAAAGTATTATCTGAGCAAAATCACTTCTGAAATCATATATAAAAAAGTAACAGGGGGAAGGTTGCAAATTTTGAACTCAAGCCTCTTTAGTGTGTGATTTTGCATGCTTGTAATTCCCAGTCACGGCATTGAACGGCTCTCAAATACTTGCAACACCCCGTGTTGTGTCTCATTTAATAACATAGTTATAATATATTTGTCTACTTTACAACTGTATTTGTATTGGCATATAAAGTGTGCAGCAGCTGGGAGCTTTGTGGGGGTGGCAGAAAGTTATTTGATCTACAAAATCAGTTACTTGTCACTCAGTTGCCTTTCACTGAAGCATAATAAAGAATCATTATGGGCCTATTAGGCAGTGCTGATGTAAATGCATTTTATGTGCCATTTTCAGATCAACAGTTAACCACACAAAAGTAAAGTTGTTAAGTACATCCTTCTTTGTTTAAGAAGGCAAATCATAAATCAGGCAGAATATTAAGCCTATGAAATGTAAATTCAAGACCCCAAGGGTTTTATCTATTAGGTCAGCTTCAGATTAGGCATAAGGCCTATCCTTCGCTTCAATAGCAAGTAGACAAAGTCATCTGTGCTAGCTTTCTACTTTTGTGACAGTGTTATGAATGCCTCTTAAAAGGTTTTTGTGGGGGGAAAAAAACCAAACCTTTTAATATATTTTAAAAACCCTAGAAATTAAATGGCTCAGACTGGATTAGAAGAGTGAGGGTTTAACTTGTTGCGCATGCATTTTATATCTCCCATGAGAATTCTTTTCTTCTTCATTGTTATTAATGATATCCCATTTTTGTGTATAATATTGATGCTACTGGAATCACTTAACAGCTTTATTTGCCAGACAGAACCTGTCTAAAAAAAGAAACTTGTTAATGCTAATATTTTGAAATTCTCCTCACATCCCTTGTTACTCTTTTAGTTACTGAAATTGCATTTTGAAAATCCCCACATTTTCAGAGTTTCTTCTTGATCTTATTGATGAAGTTTGAAGCAAATGTTTTCAAAGCCATCTGTACGAAAGTGCACTTTTTTGGCTCCTTTTATGAATTACCAAGGCCAGGGATAAAAAGGAAATTTGGAATATGGTAAAAAAACATAGTTTATTATCTCATTTTGCCTTCTTCTGCACAAATTTCCAGTTCATTTTATTGGTCCATGGTGCCTGCTGCAGGTTCAGCAGGTAAAACACAAGAAATTATTGTGCATCCTAGCCATGTGTATGGCATCTGGGAAAGGAAAGATTTGGTAAAGTTTAGTTGATAATAGCCAAAATGGGCTGCCATGGGGGAATGGCAGGTTATGTCAAGGTAGTAGTTTCTGTGGAGTGTTTAGCACGAGGAGATAGCAGGTAGTGGAGATAGCAGTGAAGGCTACAGTTTGAATAAGTCCTGACTTAATTGAATTCATAAAAGCTGTGTTCTTAGCTGCAAGCCTACCTGGATGTACAGTCTCCTGTGATCACAGTTCTACTGTGATGTAGCCTTATCAATATAAAAACACATTTTCTGAAAGGTATGTTGGTAACCCAGTCTCAAAAATTAGAAGAGTTAGTAGAAGGATTTTTTTTTTTTTTTCAGTAATACCAATGTGTTTGTATAGTAACAGAACTGAAATATTTGGCAGCTCTGTAAGTATACAAATATGGTTCATGTATGTAAGTATGGAGCATAGTACACAAATACACCATTTCCTTAATATAAGCAGCAACATTCTGTGGCAAATTTCCTAAGAATATATTTTGTACGTCTGTGAGGATATTTATAAGATTTAATTATGCAACAAAAATATTTGAAGGTAGTGAACAGATTTGTTTATACACATAGTCTTTTACTTACCGGGGATAGCTGATCTCAGATGTGGAATTCTTACTTACATTTTGCCATGAACATGTGTTCTTATACATACAGAAGTATACAGAACAGCAAAGAGCAAATATCAGTGCTAAAACCAAACCTTTACTACTTTACTGGGTCTGCAGCATACATGGGCACTCTGTGTTAAAACGTGGTAGAGATGAATAAATGCTGCAGTGCAGTTGGCCAGGTGTGTGACTTTTTTGAGGGGGATCCTACATTGTCTTTATCTTGTGATATGTTTGATGTGAAGCTTAAAGTGAGGCAGATTTTCGGGTGCTTGTTGTGCATTTGTGCCTGAGAATTGCGTGCGCCCCGTTTGCCTTCACCAGTGCTGTGATTTATGAGCACAAATCAGTTAATATGCTACAAATTATGGATGCACTTAAACCGAGTGACATTTGAAAACTTGCATGCTGTTTGCATGATGTCTGATCTTACTTAATCAGGTCCTGCCACCCATAAGGTTATGTAGGTTATGAAGCAAGGAAGGTTATGTAACTGATGTGACTTTTGGCAACGTTCCCCATCGAGTACGGGACGCTTGCAAAGAAGAAAGCTGGCTTCACACCATTTTGTGCTTTCTGTCACTTATCATTAATTAATGGCAAATGACTCTTGTGCAGCCTCACATTTCTAAGCAATCTTATTTGACCTTCATGCACCTTAATGGCACAAAGAAAGTTCTGTTTTATTTTTATTTAGGGCAGGCACAAAAGCAACAAGAAAAACTAAGGTAAAGTCATGAAGTCAGTGTAACAGTAATTCTTATAGCTGTGTATCTCACCGTTTTCTAGATAACTTTGCAAATAATAAATCAAAATCTTCCTAAAAGTGACACATCAGTAATTTCAAATTTGATTAACTTTATATGAAGGATGTTGGTACATTTCTGCATGAATCTTTGATAGCTCAGCATACAACCTTAACATTTAGAATGCCCCTTTGTGATAGTGTGGCACACTAAAATAATGTTAAGCTACTTACATCTCTAAAATCATGGAGATTCTGGTTGGGTTTCTGTTGTCTCAGCAAGCTTGACTTTGGCCTGTTCCTCCTAAAAGAATCTGAGACATGTAATAACTGTTCAAGAATTTTGGTGGATTTAGTTTTTGATGTCGTAAAAGGAAACAGGTGGGGAATATCCACATCATGCAATACCATGACCCATAACTTCAAGCTTCCAGGTGCTGAAGACAAATATCTAGTGATCCATAGGTCATTTGGTCCCTGGAGTTGTGAACCACATCATGTGTAAGGGGAGGCAAAGAGCAGTGGTTTTAAGCACTGTTACCTGATGTGGTGTATTTTTTTGTTGATGGGGCTTTGTGAAAGTGCCATGTTTTCATCATTTCACAGTTAAAACTTGTTACAAATTCATAACTCAAACATTCCTCTTAGCAAAAGCGCCACAGCAGAAATTTATGTCGCTGCTTGCACAATGATCTGTCTTTATTTTCTTTGAAGAAGCTCTAAGAGGGCCTGTATGGATTGCAAAGCTGGCAATTTTAGGAAATGAAACACTTTTTTCCCCAGGTATTTATCTTTAAAAAGTGAAAAGCTAAATTCTTTTAGTTTTGTTTTTTTATTCTGGCTTCAGATTCTTCACACTCTTATTCCCATTCTTTATCCACATAAAGTAAAGATTGTCTTAAATCAACATATGTATCATGAGCTCTTTAAAGAAAACTCACCGTTACCTGCCTACTCCCTGAGAACTGTGCCAATTAGTCTTCTATGCTTAATGACATCACTTCAGTTTTGGAGGTAGATATTTTGAAGAGGAGGAAGTTGAAAAACCCAAAAACATCAGTAAAGCTCAGTAACTGTTGTTCAACAAACTAATTCATGTCTAATGCACATTTGACATTCTGTAATGGGTTAGCTGCTTTAGAGTTTCTCAATTTATAGAGTTAAACAGATGGGATATTGCTATTTTAAGAAAGAAATATTTGTGCTAGTGCCCAGTTTGCATTCAAGAGAAAGGGAGTTAGGAGAGTTCTTTTCCTGAAAAACTGACTAGTTGGAAAGTTCTGACCAAAAAATTGAGAGTTAGATGCACACCAGAGTGCTAGGGCATCTACACATAGGCCCTGTTGGAAAAGACAGCATTTTCCTTCCCTGTTGTGTCAGGAAATTAAAAAGGTACTGGTAAATGCATGGGTTAAGAGTCTGCTGGAATAAATCAAGGTGCTGTAACATTATGCCTTTTCAGAGCCACTAAGAACTGGGATTTTTGCATTAGCAGTTTGTGTACTGCACAGAGCCAAGGTGGAGCATCCTGTGGTGCTAAGCAAAAAATCCTGCTGAGAGTATGTATAGCAACATCTGTCATTGCCAAGCACAGGATGGATGTTGTGATATGGAACTAGTAAACAGAGCAACAAACAATAGTTGGTAAAAGATATTGGGCCATAAAACATTGATAAAAGTGAGCAACATGTACAGTGTCATTGAAATGGTGACATGTTGTATGAGCAGTGTAATTGCTGTAAATATGCTACTGAATGTGAGTGTTTATAAGGTGATTTCCTCTTCAGGCATATTAATGCTTTCATAATTTGCCTGGATTGTTACATATTTCGTGTGAATATTAGGTATCTGCTTTTGAAACAGAGCCTTCTACAACTTGACTGGACTCAGCAGATTTCCTGTATTTGAAATTGATCAGTTAAATTGGTTGGGGGGTTAATTGATTCTGCAGGCTGCAGAGCAGCCTGTGGCTCAGTCATCCTTCCTTTTTATCTCATTGAAAGAATGCTGTCATATTAGCACAGAAATGTATGTGCTAGCAGCTGATGCAAGGAAAAGAAACCATGCATGGCTGTCATTCCAAATATATGTCATAGCATCATATATCATACAAAGTTAAAATTTGGATGCAGTGTTCTTTCCTATAAGATACTTACTGAAACTGCCATTGCTGATACTAAACCTGCCATTTATGATATTTTGCATGATTCTTCATATAGTTTTTTTAATTTGTTTCTTTTCTTTATTATTATTATTTATTTTCTTTATTATTATTATTTCTTTATTTGGTTCTGTTAACCAAATGTTAAAAAAACTATTATCTAAGGCCACAGAAACAAACTTCAGGGATGAGTCTGCAAATGTGTGTGATGTGGTTGCAGAATAATATTGCTTTTAGTGACCAGCCATTCTTAGCTCCAACAATGTATGAAGCATTCAAACTTTTAGTTGACATATTGCAGCGAAAGACCAGCTGAAGCTCATGCTAGAGCAAACAATGGCAAGATACAAACATTCTGTGCTTCATACTTTTTTACTTCTACCTGTGTTGTGTCCTTCAAAGGCAATTTGTCCCCTTCAGTGAGTGCAGCTCTGCAGATCCTTTCTTGTACCACTATTTGCAGAACCACAAATGAAACAGTAGAAACATAAAACTTTCAGTTTCCTTCTTGTGTACCTCATTATTTTTCCATAACAAACCATTATTTCCATATTAACACTTTTTCTTTACAGTGATTACAGCTACGTAGTGCAACTACACACTCAGGTTAAAATAGCAGTTACCATGAGGTAGATTAACATAAAAATATAAGACTGACCATTAGAGGAAGCTTTGCTTTTCTTTGGCTACTGGGAATTCAGGTGACCTGGAAACTTTGAATGTAAGAAACAACATGAGCCATGTCTTTCCATGAGCAAAGATTAGAGAGTCAGCTCAGCTATGAGCTGCTTGCAGTGAGGCTCCTGTCTGTAGATGCTCAAAAAATCCTCCTTGGTGGTTGGGGCTCTGTGAAGTGGGGTTTTTTTCTGTTAATGGGATTAATTCCTTATTGATACTTTTTAAAATAGACATAAATTTTTGCTTTAAATACCTGGGGGTTTTTATCCAAACACTTAACATTTCTTTCACTTCCCATGCAATAGCAAACATACATTTCACAGCAATGTATTACAGGAGTTTCCTATATGCAAACTGTGTTACATTCTCCTTCATTTACTCATTGTACTGCATTGAAATGAAGTTATTTCACATTTTGTTGCAAAAGCCTCATCTGTTTGGACCAGTTCTCTCTACTCCCAGGCAATAGCTGCAGGTCAACAGAGGTGTCCGGTGGAGAAATGCACAAGTAATCCTCAAGGGCAGCATAACACTCTCTGCAAGGTCAACACAAGCTGTACCAGAACAACACCAGTAAGCACCATCCCCCCTCAGTTTTGCCTGAACCATTTTGACATTGACTAAACTGAATGTCCTTAACTTGTCCCTTCAGCATGCATGCATCAAATATTCTCCTTATACAGTTTTCTATGTGTAATTTATTTTCTGCAACCACAGTAAGACTAAGAAAGGCAGTTTTATCATGTGGTGTTCTATAGCTGCAGGTCAGTTGCAGAGGTGGAGATTTCAGACATGGTGTTTGAGCTCAGACACATGGGCTGGTGAAGCAAAGTAAAGGTGCTAGAGTGCTAGTGCAGTAGATTGTCACCTTCTCAGTGACCCACAGCCAAGAGAGAATGGAGCATTGGCAGCTTTGTCTGCCTGGAGAGACCAAGTCTGCCATAAGGCAACTCTTGGTTTGAAGAGTGATGTCTCCCTGTGCCTCTCCTCCCCTCATGTCTGCTCACCTGTCCCTTCTGTGTCCAGACTGTCTGTGTCCCTCAGGTCTGCCTCCTAACCTCTCCTTGCAGTCAGTTCCCTGCTTTTCAAGGTATTTCCTTCTCTTGCAGAGATGTTCTCTTCACCTTCCTTGGTGTTCCTGTACCACTTCTCTCTGATCTTTGTACACAATCTCATGCCTGGTTTCACTCATCCATTTGCTCCCCAGGGACTAGTTCTCCTCTCTATTTACATTGTGGCGCTTTTTTCCCCTTCTCCACTTTTTCTGCCTTCATTTGGAGCCCAGGATTAGTTCCTGTTCCTGGTGCCACATTAGACTGCAACATCTGGGAGCACCAGTGGCAAAAAAAATGTATGACTTGGCCCTGTCTGCTCTGGGCAAACAGCATCTTCAGAGAAATCTTTGGCCACTTAGACTTCCAGATTCTGGGGGCTCTGTACTGAGCATATGCAAATGAGTTTTTCAAAGGTTTATGACTAGGCAAAAAGCTGGCTGTTTTTTCATGGGAACTGCAGAAGGACAACATTACCTTCCAAATTTCAAACGGTGAAAAACAGGCAGGAGCTGCTCAGCAAAATTTTTGTAAGACCTTTTTTTTTTATTTTCTTGTTTGTTTCATTTTTTATTCCTCCCAGCAGGGCCAAAATATGTTTTCCCTCAATCTTATTTCCTGAAGTGACTAAATCTTCTCACTTGAAACATAAAAAAATAATAATAATCAGCCTAAGGCAGAGACAGAGGATGGGAATTTTCATCCCAAATACTTAGCTTGGCAAAATTTTTAAGCACCTGAAAACAAGCTCTTATAAAAGGAACTACTGAGATCCCAAACTGCAGAGGACTTACTTGCATTATATGCAAAAGTCAGATAAAAATTCTTCTGTGATCCATTTGGGATACGAAACTCAATTAAAAAGAGTCTGCTTTTCATATTTCAGAAATCCACCTTAAGTAATGGATGTCATAAGGAAACATTTGATTTCAGCACTTCTCAGGCCATACCAAAGCTGTTGCAACTAGTTGATTTCTTAAGTATGTCACAGATTTATTTTCGTTTTGTTGTGGGATTTGGTCGGTTTTTACTGAATCTCTTTTGTTGTGAAACATAATTTTAGTACTTACATGCACTTCAGAAGTGCAGCCCAGTCAGCATTGTGCAAGTGGAGCCAGTAGGATTCCTTCAATGCACATCCTCAGTATCTCCTGGGCAGAGAATATGAAAATGATAGATGAGGTTATTCTTAATTTAGACCAGTAGCAAACTTGTTTCCTGTCAGCATCCTTGCCCTAGGCTTATAGGACAAATCCTGATGCTTCCACCTATTGCCATGGCAGTAGATGGGATGTGTTTCCACTACAGGTGGATTTACATGCCCCATTTCTCTTCCAGTGAAAGACCAGGAGCACCTTGTCAGTGTGCAGCATGGAAGCAGGCTTGCCTTGGGGTGTGAGTTCTTAGCAATAAAAAGCAGTAAATCTTCTTGGCCACACCCATTCCTCACAGGCCTTTCCTACCCATTGTCCCATTGCAGACCTCAGCATGGCACAAAGTTTCCTGAGCTGCCTGTCTGCTGCTTTCCCCAGCTTCACAAAGGAGAGCAATTCCTATATTTACAGTGTCCTGTCTGCTCAGCAGTCTGTCCTCAGAGGGAGTCTTGCAGGCTTTCAGTGTGTGTCTGAATGCAGACCTGGAAAAGCTGTTCTGCAACCCATGAGAATGTGGAATATTTGCTCTGTAAAACTTCATTTGGTTACTGTGGAGAGTAACAATCATGGCTGCAGAGACACTGATGTGCAGTGTTTGTCATTCTGGAGCTGTAAAATATGATAAAAAAGATGGGGGTGTTGTTGGTTTCAAGGTCTTTGCTTTTTAGTCACTACAGACTTCTCACTTTTCACAACAGAGTGAAAAAATAAGTGTTTTCTTAATTTAATATTGTGGTTGTAATGTTTCCTTTATCCTCAGTCTAATAGGGAGTGCTCCAGCCATAGTACAAGTTTTCCTCAAGCATCAGATATATGAGCTCCTCTCTAACTTCCCTCTACAGGAGAAGGTTTTCATGTTATCCCATTGCAGGATTTTATGAGCAGTGACTGCCAAGCTTTTGGTGTCTGTGCATTTGTGTATATTGATATTGGTCTTATTTAGACAAATTTCAACTCCTGCCTCAATCCCTGTTTTTACAATGAAGTCTTTTCCCTAATGTATCAACAGTTTGCTTTAAAATTGCTTGTAAAAATTCAAGCTATGGTGGTTTAAACAAATCAAACCAAAATAGACCCATAAGTATTAAGAGATATGCATGGGCCTCAACAAAAGACTTTACCAAATGTATTTAAGTGATTTTCTTCATGGTTTTTGAATGTAATATTTGTAGGGCAACTGTGGCAGTAACTAACAATTGTAATGCAAGATGATGTAACTCCAGTCAGTGATCCTTCAGAGAGAAACTACCTTGAAAACTTCTTATTATTTTGTTATAATTTTATGAAAAAATGAAACTGAGGTTGTTGATGTAAGGAAAAGAAAGTAATTTGAACCACCAACTTTTGAAACTAATTTAAATATTTCATCTCTCTTATGCTTCCAGATATACTTTCCTGGCAGTTTCTGTTTCTGTCCCCAGTTCCCAAGGTTTAACCATCTTTCTGGATAGAACAAACTGTAGTCATTTTCTTTAGAACTACTTAAATGCTTGGCAAAAATTCTATACCTTGACACAAGGGATTCTTCTTGATTTTTCCACAGTCTGTCTCAGCAGCGCTGGTTCTGCTGGAAGATTCCACATGAAAAGATCAGTTATTAGATCCAGATTGTATTTTGAAGTGAAAACTGCATTTGCAAATACAAGGAGGTCATTAAGCTTCATTGTTTTCTGTCTTTGTATGTTTGAGGGTTTATTTTTCCTCTGGCTGATGGGGGAATCATAAATTGTTTCCTCAACAATGAAGTGGCTGTGTCAGCTTGAAGATACAGCTTTGAAGCTTGGTGTTATTTATTGTATTATTTTTGAAAGGTTAATAGTGAAGTCCTTGTTTTGAAATAAATATGGCCTCCCAAATGAAGCTTATTTAGTTAGTGTAGCATTTAAATGAAGTGGTTAGAAACCTTACTACTTGGTGATTGTTTAAAACTAGATTAGCAGAAATACTCTGATTTTTGAGTTGTCTTCTATCCTGGTGTGTTTTCCTTATGGCTGTAAAGCAGAACATGATCTGCAGTTTCTCCAGAAGAAGCCCCTATCTGCTCTCATCTCACAAAATGCTGGGTCTCACTGAGCTTTCTCTAGCCAGACCCCATCAGCAAGGCCCCACCAGTCACATAAGCAAACCCACAGCAAACTGCAGCTCTTAAGGATTTATTTGGTTAGGATGGGTTTTTTCCCTTAATACGAGCTTAATATTTCCCTTCACATTCATCCCAGACTTCTGAGTTGTCCCTCCTAGTGTTGGCAGGCCCAGCTCCCACACTGCTGTTCATGTGTCCTGGTTTGCAGGACAGGTGTCTGCCAATAAAGGCAGGAGCTTCTCTTTGAAATGGAGAATGTAAACCCCCTCCCTCCAAATTAGTATAATTTTGAAATTAAGGGTCTCTCAGGCAGAGATATGGGAATTAGGAATAACAGTTCTTTACTAGGAAAATTAAAATAGAGATACAGTATTACAAAGAACAATCCCAAAACACTGCCAGAGTCAGAATCCAACCTGACACCCAGTCAGTCAGTCAGGGTGTTGGCACAGTCCCATTCAATGGTGGCTGCTCCTCCTGCAGGGGCAGATGTGGTTCAGTTGGAGCAGTGCTCCTGGAGAAGGTGCAGTTTCCTCTGAAGCTCCAGGGATGATGTGGAAAGGTCTGGTTTTCCTCTGGAATCCAGTGGAAAGAAGGTGCCTTGCTGTCCAAAATCTCAGTTTTTATCTAGGTAGGAAAGGCTTGGCTGCTCCCCTGGCTGAAGCATCTCCCAATGGATGATGGAATTTTATCAGTCATGCAGTGGGACTGAATGGGCCAGCAGCAGATGATATCTTCCTGGAGGGAGGATGGGTTGTGGAAAGGATAAAGATGATTGCCCCAGCTGGTTTTAAAGATGGTCCATTAGATAATATGTGCCAGGAGATAAGGGTCACTGCCCCACCCAGCTTCAACAGACGGTGATAGAACACACATTTCTGGTTACATCCTGTATTGCAACCCAGCACATCATGCCTGACTCCCATGGGTGGGGATGTCAGGAGAGCTGTTGGCAGAGGTCAGCACACAGCTTTGCCTTCAGCTTTGCTCTGCCTGTGCCTCACTCCACTGCCTCCCCCACCTGATGCCTGTCTTGAGCTCTTTGCCTCATCACTGGCTCGCTGCCCTTGCATCCTGAGCATCATCCGTGACTGATTTTGGGTGGTGCTGTTCAGAAGAGGTAGGAAGCAAGGCACGTGCACTGAGTGTTTCCAGGCAGAGCTGCCGCTTGCAGGAGGAGGGTTAAGCAGGGAATGAAATGCAGCTTTATGATCATTAATGTCAAGCTATCCCTCCAGTGACATCTCTGAGGTTAAGTCACAGGACATGTGATATTATTAAGCTTGGCTAAATTTAGTCTAATTCACATCTGCAAAACCTTTGTGAATTAGTATTTAGTCTTAAATTGCCAGTTTCCATGATATAGGGGCTTCAGAGTATCCTGCATTAAATCTTGATGTGTTACAAATTAGGGTGCAGAAGCCAAAAATCCATGTGACTTGTGAAAATCCCTCAAGTTTCTGAGTAGTTCTGAGGCAAATATGCAATTAATTTAGTTTGCAACACTGAGCAGGGATGGTACCCCTACAAAAAATTATTTCCTTTATTTGCTCTCACAGCACAGGTGTGGGAAATGGCCACTGGAGATCTCTTTTGCAAAGCCATGTTTATGAGCTGTGTTGTTTGCCCAGTGCAGCTGATTCATGCCACACACTTCACCTCATCAGGCTGTAATAGGTGCAGACCTGTATTGATTACCACGACTTGTGGGAGAGAGAAATCTTTGCACTTCAAATTGGGTATAAATTATAAATAGTGTTTGCAAAGGCTGTGAGTTACACAAGAGGTGCTCTTCTGAGTTAGCCATATGTAAAGCTGTTGTTGTAGAGGTTATTAATTTTATGATTGCAGCACAGGTGCACTTGACCCACAACAATGATCATTGTCCATAAAATCTCACCATCTGGGTTCAGTCACCTGCCTCCTTCAAGAATGTTCATTAACAAAAACCAGCAAAGGTCACGCTAATAAAAGAAAGGTAACCCTCACTATGTTGGTGTAAATTCACTGGTGAGACAGCACTACCTTTTCATCATTTTCATCACTAGTACAGCTGTGCAGACACATGGAAGTGGATCATCTTAAGTCCTAGATGCACAGGATGGGGGGATATAATATGTGTACATATATAGACAGCGGTTGTTGTAATGCAAGTGAGAAAAATTATATGATAGGGGTTAGTCATAAGTTACTGCAAGTGCACAAGGGTTATTCACATCTCAGATCTGCAATATTTTATTTATTTTTTCCAGTAATGTTTTTATACTTACTTGACATAACTAAAATTTTATCAAACTTAAGGGTGTTTGTTACTTACTCCCCAAACATGACTTTTTAACTCTGTTTGTTACTTGTTGTTTGTGTTCTGGTGGCCCAGCTTCATTTCCCATGGCATTTCACAAACTCAGGTATGTTACCTTTCCACTAAGTCATTAAGAAAATGCCCTGAATTTCCTATGAAACCATCATTCTCACCTAGGAGGTAAATACTTTATTTCTCTGATCCTGCAGAGTAGGGCATCTGCATTTTCACCCTCACCACTACACCTGGGTGGTAGGTGCATCCTGTGTTCAGCTTTTTAAAATACTTACCAGTCAGACCTGGGACTTTCTTTTGCTGTTAAGAAAGAGAATGGAGAAGGAAGATGTGCTTGATGCTAGCAGCTTGAAGGACAGAGATGTTTGTGAGGAGAAATTGGATGGGTGTACTAGCAATAAGGTAGAGGAGGTCTTCCTGAAATGGCCAAAGCAAAGTCAGAAAAAGGCAGAAATTGGTCGTCCATGAGAACAGGACAGCTGGGATCTGTGTGTGTGGATGAGATGGAATAAGATCAAGGCCAGGCACTGAGCATGAGTTCAAGAAGAGCTGCCCAGTGAGCAAGTTGTAGAAGAGGAATTAAGAAGTTGGATTTCCTGGAGAAATAGGTGTTCTGGAGAAACAGGTGTCCCATGCAGATGAAAAACAGGCAAGGAGTGGGAAAAGATTCATGTGAAATGAAGTCTTAGGAGGAAGATAAGTGGGCATTCCTACCCCTGTGGCTTGGGCCCCTACTTAGCATTACAGGGCAGGGGGAGAGGGGAACACTCTATCTGCCTGACACGCTTGGGAGTATTTTCACAGCCAAGCCTAACATGTTTCTGAGCATCACAGAAGTGATACTGTTATAAGGTACAACCTTTGTGGTCAGGAGCTGAGGTGTTTGTGGAGCTTAGACACCTCAGGGTGTGGTGAGTGGCTGAATTTAAATGAATTGAGTCCTGATTTTCAGGACCCCTTGGATTTAGGCTCTTGAGTTTCACCTCTCTTAGTGTAAGGAGGTGAGTCCTTTGTGGCAGGTGGTGGCTCTAGAGGTTGGTGTCCAGCAAAAGCAGGAAAGCAGGTCAACAGCCCCATTGTAGCCCACCATTTACTAACTCCATTTCCACTATCCTACAGGAGGAGCCATCAGAGGGGAGGACCAGGTTCAGATGAAGTTAGGTTTCCCAGAGGACCAAAACTGGCACTCTAGGGGTGGCACTTGTTTTCCTGAGAATTTTTTCATCTTACCCTTCACAGGATTAGCCTCTGAAGACAAATCAAGGAGAAGTGCCTTTTCTGTGACTGCTTCAGGACCAGGGAGAAGATGAATCCTGCCAATGGCACCTTGGAGGAATTGAATTGTGTTGAGTTAGGTTAGGTTAGGTTAGCTTGGCATAATTTAGCTTAGTTTAGGTTGAGCTAGTTCAGTTGAGTTGGAGCCAGCCAGATGCAGTAGTCCCAAGATTAAGTAGTTGGGCTAGTGAATACCATTGTACCTATGAAAATGCTCTGGACTTGTGTTGACTGTAGTCTTTTGTCTACACAGATACAACAGGACACTACAATCCAAGCAAAAAATTCAGGCAGAGAAAATACTTTTTAAGGGTTTCTTATGTAGAAGAATATAAACATTTTCCTCTGTGGGAAGGGACAGTTAGTGTATTCATTAAAGGCTTGCAAGGTATGAATTCAGATTCTCACTAAAATCATAAAAGCAAACTGGGTGTTTGATGTGTTTCATGTCCCATGCATGTGCTCATTGCAGCTTGTTCTTTAGACACAGGTTCATTCCTGTCTCTTGGACCTTTATTTCCACAGCTGCCTGTATCAGCATCCACACCAGCCTTCAAGCTCTGCTTCTGGTGAGAAAGAAGAGAAGATTATATTCTGCTGCTTTATTTTAAAATTGCTCTAGTGCAATTTGTTCTTGGGTTCAAAATTTCACAAATTGGCAAGCAGTATGTGCTTATCCTGCTTGTGATTAAGAACATTTTTACATCTTTAGTGGATGGGGTATCTCTGCTGTCATGTAACATGTTATTTTAAAGCATTGCTGCCTTTCCTAGCTGCTCTTTGGTGCCAGCATTGCCATTTCTATGGTGTTGCATTGGCTGCTGTATTTTTGGAAAGTGCCAAAACTGTGTTGGTTTATGCTTATGCTGCTGGTACATCCAGATGTTGGATGTCATAATTACTATTTAGAAACAAATAATCATAAAACATCGTTACAAAAAGGAGCTATCTTCTAAGCAGCTGGTTGTTTCCCTTGTCCTGGTATCACTGATGAATTTCTTGCATTAGTAGTTTTCTCACAAGATAATAGTGTGTACTCTACAGGTCTCTGCCCCATAGGCAGTAAAAAGCTGTGGGATTTTGGAATAATCTAAAAATCAGCCCTTGAGTATTTCAGATTAAAGTAATTTGCAGGAATTGCTGCCCAATGTTTTAAATTATTTTAAATCTATTTTATAAAACTTGTGTGCTTGTTAACGTCGGCGGCATGAACAGAGTTCCTGCTGTGGGCTCAGCAGAGCTCAGGTCCATTCCTCATCTTGGCTGAGCCACTCAGTTTGCAAAAGCACGATAATGATGACTTCTCCCTTAAAAAAACTCTGTTAGACATTGTTTTCAAATGCTATATACTTTATTTGTGCTCTTGCTTGAAATTTTATATAGATTTTTTCGTAATTCATGAAAAAAAAATTTAAAAATTATTTTAAAAATTTTCTCACCACTGTGTATTATTTAAATGCTTCAGAGCTACTGTGAAGTGCCTTGCTAATACAATCAAATTTAGATGTTACTTTAATAAGGCCAATAAAGTCAAAGAAAAGACAGGGCTGGATAGAAAGAAACTCATGAAGTTACTTTATTTGTCCATATTGCCCAGGGTGGGGTCAGCTACATCCATAATATTCCTAAGAGATGGTTGTCTAACCTATTCTTAATTTCCATTGATGAGATTCTGCACCTTCCATAGGTATGTTCTTAGCTCAAAAATAAATAGATAGATAGATAGATAGATAGATAGACAGACAGACAGACAGACAGACAGTGTTGTTGATACACCTACTATATAGATGGAGATAGATGTATGAAGATTGTATAGAGATACAGATAATGATAGCAATAGAAAAGTGAACACATATATCAATATAAATATAATTTAAAATCCTACCTGCTTCTCTCGGCATGGTACACCATTTTGACATGGATTTTTAAATCTACAGTTGCATAACATTGTGTGCATCTTTACTGGATCCCTTCTTCAAAGAAATAGCTTGCTCTCCTGCAAAAATTTGTTGCATTGGAAATTGCTGCCTCTGAAAGTGTTGTTCAGACAACAAAACAAAACAACAACAGTTTCTACCTTTTTTAATATATACTCAAAATAAAATTGCATGTCTCTGGTGACCCAGCAATTTACCTAACTTTTGGTAAGCTGTACTGGGGAGAGAGCAACCTCACAAGTTTCACTTACTTGGCCAGTTCACATGTAGAGGAACAAACAAATGACCAGCACTCATGGGACTGCCCTTAATATTAAATGAAGAGTAGTGAAAAATAATCATGGCCATGCTGGACTCCTGTCTCTTTTCTAGTTAGCAGACCTTGCTTGCAGTGAGCTTTTGTGTGACTCTTTGCATCTTCTTGCTCAGAGGGCAAGGGGAATTTACTAATTTGGTTTTTTTTTTTACTTTTTTCAACCACTTGCTTCTTGTGGGAAGTTGGTGTGTTGTAAACAAGCAGTGGAAGAAAAGCCAATTGAAAGTATGGGAGTTCAGAGGTGATTTTTTTCTGTGTTGGTAGGATGCTTGTTACTCTGCCCACTAAGGATTATTATTGATAATACATGTCCAACAAAAATAAGAACTGCTTTATGTCAACGTAGATAATAACTAGTAAAAAATGTCTTTAGTTTCCAGCATTGCCATGATTTTTCTTATAGGAATATTGAGTCTTAACCAGTTTATTTTGTGTCTAAGCCCACTTAATAAGCTGTATTTCATTTCTTCAAATTGTTCTGTTTCTTTCTTCTTGGCTTCTCCAAATAATTCATTTCCCTACACATTTGCTTTCAGATTATTATTGTCCATGACTATGCAAACGATTACTTCTTAGCCAAACTAAAAGTTTGGGGTTAGAGTTTTTTTATGTTCCCTCAGAAATCAGTGCTTTAATTTCATTAGTTATTTAGCTTATCTCTTAATTTTGCCTAAAATTTTAACCTTTCTTTACCACTGTGACATCTAGAAGTGCAAAAACTCGTAAGGTCATTTGATCTCAAAGTTCTTGAACTTATGGACTCATCCACAAGTTTTCCTGAAACTCTCATTTTCCTAGACAGAACTATTAAATTATTTTAGGCAAAATGTATTTCTTTAATCTCCTTTTTTGTTAGCTTTACTGGGGATTCTCTGAGAGCTTCTTCTGTTTTGGAGTTTGAGACCTGGATGTTTACATAAGTAGACCAAAATAGTCACAAAAGACACAATAATTTCTTCCCATGCAGATCAACAGGGTAAAAGAAGTAGGGAAAGTAGAGAAGTAGAGAAACCTTATGGATTAAAAGCAGTTCTGTCATACTTGATAATATCTGATGCACTCATGAGTAAAAAAAAGTTCAGAAATAGCTTTTTGATACAGAAGTAATTTGTTAGCATACAGAAAGATGGATGCAGGACAGGCAGGAAGCAACTCTTATTCACACCTAAGTGCATATTTGGACAGTATTGGTAAATTGCTACAGAGTAACAGAATTGCAAAACTGAATACCGAAGAATTAAAGAACTTCTTCAATGTGTGTGTGGATAATGTAAGAAAGAAAGATAGCAATTTCCATTGATTCATAACTTTCAGGGGAAAAAATCCTTTCTGAAAGGTCTGTCACACTTGTCTATCCAGTCAGATGGAGTTGGCTTATCTGTTAGTTTATGTGTAAAGGAGAAATTAATTGTGTTGCTTTTCATGTTTAATAATGTTTAAAGAGCTTCTCTTCCTGGAGATGCCCACAGAAGCCTATATTTCAACCTCTAAACCATTTAAATCAAGTTCTGATAAGACTGAGTGCCTTTTAGATATGTAGCTTGATTCATAAATGTAACAGCAACCTCTACCACTGTCTACAGACAAGGTGGTTAAGCTACTCACGTTGGCGGCTTGCAGCGTGACGAGGTCTCAGTGTAGATCATGATCACAAACTCTCTGCTGAGCAAGACCTTGTTGAAGAGCAGCAGAATTCTCCATCCCAATGGGGACTAAACCCCAAGGCGTGGAACACCCTTAATTCATTTTGAAGCCCGCGCTCTTTAGAGATGAGCTGCGCTTAGAGCAGCAGCCCCAAGGTCAGTCCTGCGGCTGGTGTCTGTGGAGAGGCTTTTCAGCGGGGAAACTTTTCTCTGCAGAAACATTTCAGCGCTGAGGCGCGTATGGAGATCTCTGGCAGCTCCTGCTCGGCGCAGGAAACCTTTGTCCCACACATCTTGTAAAGGCAGCGGGGGGCCAGCATTGTGCTGAGCATCTTCTGAGCACCGCGGGGGGAGGCTTTTGTCTGACACAGTGGGCAGGCACCGTAGGAGGGCACCTTTGTCCTGCACAGCCAGTAATCGCCCTGCAGGAGTGAATTATGGTGATTGCAGAGCTCTCCTCTCTCCAGACACTCCGCTGGCAGACGGAGGAGTTTGTCAGCCTGGCGAGGTGAAGAGCTGCTTTTCCTGGGTGGAAGTGGAAAGGGAAGACAGTGAAAGTGCCTTTGCATGGGTGTGTGCAAATGGCCATCAGGATCATTCACACGGTCATATTGCATGACCACCCCTGCAGGCACCATTCCCAGTGTCAGTCTTTGCTTTTCCTCTTCCCTGTTTTTCCTACCCACTTTAATTATTATTTTTGTTCCTTCTTACATTTGTACTATCACCTATTCAATATGCTGTGCCTATATTCAGTATCTATATTCTCAATATTCTTTCAGATTACTAATAACCACATTTGAAAGACTTGAGGCTGAATACCAGTCCCTCTGTGACTTCATAGGTATATCTTCAAACCCATTTTATTACTTGTTGTCTTCTCAAATGCTTGAACCACTTCTCCAAAAGTGTGCCAGCACCCATTTCCTAGAGTTTGAGATAATGTACAATAGGCATAACTGTGCATCTGTGAGATGGGATGGGATGGGATGGGATGGGATGGGATGGGATGGGATGGGATGGGATGGGATGGGATGGGATGGGATGGGATGGGATGGGATGGGATGGGATGGGATGGGATGGGATGGGATGGGATGGGAGATGAGATGATGACATGATGAGATGAGATATGAGATATGAGATGTCTGGACCCTGTGGAGGGGTGATGTGGACATGCTGCTGGCACTTAGAACCAGCACAGGCACAGCAGCACTCATTTGGGAGCTGCATCACCATAGACATCAAGTGTTTGGGGGCCCCTTGCTGGCATAAAGCAGCTGATCTGCAAGTGACCACAACCCACTGGAGCAGTGAAGGTCATAATCTATTTTAAGTGATTATATTGATTCCCACTGCTCCAGGGTTGCCAGGTTGACCTATGTGGGAAACAGCACTGGATAAGTCTCTCACCTGCTGGTTTTTGCTACTTAATAAAGTTTGGGTTTTATCTGTTCTTGTCAGCACCTAAAGGTGCTTTTGATTTTTTATAATGTTGATCTCTTTCTTTACTGGTATTCAGACATGAATTTTATTTGTGGTAGTTAGTTTCAATTAATCCTCCTTTTCTCAATGTAGAAATTTTTTTCTTCTCATCCCCACCCCAGTCCTCTGGTGTCTTCCTGATTGGACATGAATTCTCAGAAATAATTGCCAGTAGTCCGGCAAGTTCATTAGCTGATTCCCTGAAAACCCACATATACATGCCATTCCAACCTGATGATTTGGATATTAAATTTTTAAAAGTATTCCCTTACTGATTTTTTTGTATCAACAACTGTATTGGCAAGTCTTCTTTATTTCTAATTTTATATCTCTTTGTGATGCTTGGTAAATTGATTCTGGAACTTGTTGACTGTTTTACTGCCATTACTCATTTCACCTCACACATTATTGGTTCCACCATCTCTTTGGAGCTCCTTTCCAATGATGTTATGCACATGTTCAAATATACATTCATTTCTCTCTACGTCTCTCCGTGCTGGCAAGTGGGAGTCTGGTTTGCTTTTTGACATTTCTGTCATTTATCTCTGTGGGGCTGGGACTAGTAGGGATTTATACTTTTTTGTTCTGCAGTTGTAGCCTTTGCATATTTTAGAGTATTCTAGCTGTTTTGCACACTTAACAGGTTTTTTGTATCTTTTATATGCAGCATACTCCTAAGATTTCTCAAAGAATTAATATCTGAAACCACTACACACTGTGCAACAGCCCATCAGTTAATAGAATATACTGAATCGTGGTTTATCATCACAGTTGTTGAAGCTAGTGAGCACTAAGAATATGTATCTCAGAGGACCTTGGCTTTAAACCAACTGCTTCTTATTGTCTCTTAAAAGTGATTCTTTGTATCAAAAAATAGATAGCTGTTCATGCGTTTAATTTATATCTGTGTACTACTAAATACACAATTGAGATTGCAGACATCAATGGTATTTTTCCTCAGGCAAAAATCTTATGGCCAAAATCTGTTGTCACCCTTAGGACATAATTCCACTTGCTTCAGTTGAATTTTCCAAGCCTTTGGTATAGAAATCATAAATGCACAGTGTGGGCAATGTTAAATTTTTCGGGCTCTCCCTTTAGTAGTAGCTGAACGTGAATACATAAGGGCAAAATTTGACCTTTAAAAATTACTGTAAGGGGCCAAAGCAGATACTTAGCAAGCTTTTCTCATTGCAGTATTAATCAAGCAAAGAATCATAATAGTCCTGGAAACTAAATATCCATTGTAGTGATTTTATCACCAGGGAAATTGTTCATCTGCCAGTAAGATTGTTCCTAGGAAAGGGAAAATAGGGAGTGTTAAAATTGCTTTAGACTGCAGAATCATTGAGTCCCTCTAGACTCAAAGCTTGAATTGTTTTTTGAGAAGAGTGGGTTGAGAGGAGTTGCCACAGGAAAGCTGTAGGTTAATCAGTTTCAATAACACCAGTGAATGTGAGCATGATCTCTCTTGAGGATATGAGAAAAGTGCATGGGAGAAGACAGGATGAAGAAACACACTGGGAGACTTCAGAAACTTACTTTTTTGTTTTGTTTTTTGTTTTGTCATTTTTTGTTTCTGGATGATCCTTTCACAGAGAAGGAGGTTGTTGATGAAAAAAGAAGAAAGGGGGAAAACACCAGCATAGTATTCACAGCCTATATTTTCATCTTAATCCAGGGGATACTAATGAGGACTATTACAATCAAGACAGGGAATGCAGACAAGCTGAAGTGAGAAAGATGTGTTTGTGTTGGAGATGTCTGTGTAGGGACCAGAGAGCTACATAGAAAGATGTTTTGCCTTCATGGCTCAAAGAGGTGCTTGCCCTACACTGTGACACAGGCATGTGAGAAGGAGGTGAAACACCTGTACAGGAGTGCACAGTGAGTTAGGACAGCCTGTTCCTCATATAATCAGCTTAGGTAAATGACTTCTGTGTGCATGGTGGAAGTGGGCAGTCACAGTACACTGAGCCAAGCCATAACCCCAGGAACATATCTGTTAGGCTGCAGGTTTTTCTAGAATGGAAGTTTTAGCTGTGTTGGGCCACTTCTGTGTTTCTCAGGTGGGGAAAATACTCTTGATGAGTATTGCTATGAGTGTCCTATAGGGGATGGGATAGGTGATCTGTACTGAAAGCCACCTGCAGGATAGAATCATAGAAACTTTTATGATGGACATGATCCCATTGATCTCATTGAGCCCAGCACTGCCAAGTCCAGCACTTGATAGGATGGAACTGCCTCTCAGAGAATTTTTACAATGGTGGGTAAATTTGAAAGTGGAAAGCATATTTGTAAAAGGAGAATGTGGGAAATTTCTGGAAGATGTAATCAATTGTCTCTGCACAGTGAATGCTGAGAGGGGGAGGAAAATCTGTGTGCACGTGACATGGATGGTCTTTGTACAAAAAACATTTCTTTGTGTGGGAAGGAGTGTCTTTCCAGAGAGGGTTTTTTGGAGGATTATTTTGCTTGTGTGGTGGCTGCCTTTGAGGGAGCAGGGACATGCAGTGTGGCAGGTAGTGCCTCCATCAGAGACTTTCTGGAGGGGATGAGTGTGTGTGTGGACCCACCAAGGATGCTCCAGGGATGGATGCACAGAGGGTCCTGACGGGGATGTGAAGGTGGGTGTGCAGCAAATGCCACACCAGAGCAGCCATCCCATATCCCCAGGGACTGATGGCCACCCTGGAGTGCATCCCTCTCCACCTGGCAGGCTGTGGCCACCGTGTCCCTCGTTGTCACCCCCAGATTGTGATGCTGTCACAGAACTGTTGCTAAGCAACAAATGTGGTTGCCAGGTCTCAACGAATAGCTGAAGGGGAAAGTGAAGTGTTGCACCATTGTAGAGTAACCATAGCAATGACCTACTATTACAGACTAAAGAATTATCATTAACAATGTTAAAGTATCAAACAGAGGCCCAGGATCCAAAGACTACTAGGCTGCATCTCTGCATAATTGGGTTACCCAGGAAGAGGTCCCAAGTCTTTCACACCCCTTGGCTCCCTACCTCCATTGTCTTGGTTTTGTTTTGGGGGTTGGTGGTGGGGGGAAGGAGGAGTGGGTGTGGTTGTTTAAATAAAGCAAATGGACTATGTGTTGAAGAGGGCACTTGCAAAACAATAGAAGCATGCACCCAAAAAAAAAAAATACAGAGGTAAATCTGTGTGCAGAGGGAAGGTGTAAACAGGAAAGGCCTGTTACACTTACTGTGCTTCCTGAGACTTTACTGTCTCAATATTGTCTGTGGAAGCAGGTGCACAAAGGATGCCTTCGTGATGCATGAGATGTAGTTCAAATCAAGTGTTCTCTTTCACTTGAAAATGCATATGCCAGCTTAAAAGCAGTAAAAATGAAAAATAAATAATACAAAGTATGCCTGAAAAGTAGACAATTTCTTTTTCCCAAGGTAGGCCGGGTAGGTGAGGTGCTTCAATGAAGCTTTTATTAATAGAGTGCTTTGGGATCTTATTTTCCCGGATATAAAACTCGAGGATCTCTGATTGTGAAGTGGGTGATGTGTGTGTATGTTTGTGCAAGTGTCTGTCTGCATGTGTGTGCAGCTGTTTTTGTCAGCTGCCCCAGAGCTCAGCAGCAGGGCAGCCCTGACCCTCCACCATTTATCCTGTGAGCAGCCAGCAGAGTGACCCTAGTCAAACTGTCACCTTTGTGTTTTGCAGGTACAGAGCGCCACGAGCTTACTTCTTGGAAGAGTTTTCCATCTGTTTTCAAGTTCTTCAGTGAGGCTATAAAGGCGAAGAACAGCTTGGTGAAACCAACCCCAACACGGCGCTCCCACAGGATAAAATATGAAGAATTCTAAAAGGAGGGGAGGAAAAAAAACCCACCACCACCAATGTCTTTGCTGCTTTCTGCAAGGAGTCTCCCAGCCCCTCATTAGATTGTTTTCTTCCTAGAGCACAGGGTCGTGATGTATACATCTAAATAGCGTTTTGCATTATTTCTAGATGAGTGCAACTGTCAAAGCAATATGGGTTCACTGGTTGTGCTTCCTGTGGGCTGTAACTTGGATTTTGTGCTGCCCATCAGTGTGCAGATTAAGGCTGACAGTGGTACTGCACAGTGCAGCATGGTGCAGCTCTAATTGCCCTGACATAGCCCTGCACCAAGCTGATGCCAGAATTTAACAGCTTCATTGCAGCCCTATTGCCTGCAGGATTTTTTGCAGCATTCTTCTATTTTGAGACAGAACAAAAAATGAAGTACTCTTTTTTAAAAGACAGCCCTAACTCAGATGTGTTAACCAGCCTATGACTTTACACCTAGTAGCCTTCTCTTTCTCTGGGACCAAGTGGAATTTACTTCTAACTCTCTCCTTTTTCTGCTGGCAAGAGTGTCCAAGAAGTTTGGCCCAGAATTCTAGAAAGGCTCCTTTGTTGAAGAGACTTCTCTTGCTAGATCAATGGCATTATCTGTAGATCTTCTCTTTCTTTGGAAAGCTCTACTTAAAAAAAATCCCTATTCATTAGCAGGCTGGATCACGCTGTGAAATATGACAGCAAAAAAAAAAGAGAGACACTGCATATTTTTCTGTTTATTTTTAAACACAAAAATGCTTCCGATTCCATATGCTGGGTTTGTAATGGCTTGCCATCCCATGATTATTCCCTTTTCCCTAAACTTACAGGTTCCTCCCCACTTTCCCAGTCTCTCAGACAAAGATTGGCCAGCAGGGCACTCTGTGTGGGGATTTCACACCATGCATAGGAGTTATGTAGCTGTAGACATAACTGTTGTGTTAGGCAGGTTTTCTCCTAAAACTAGGGGAAAAGATGTGCTTAATAGCATGCCCAGTGAGCAAGCACTCTAATTGAGCTCCTTTGGGGTTGATAATACTAAATTAAAGTGGTCCTTTCTTTAATGGCCATGCCCACCTCACCTCTGATGCTGTTAGTGGCAAGGAGGCACCACTCAAAACTTGAGTTTTGGACCCAATCCCACTCTCTCCTCATGCCCAGTCCTACAGCTGGGGGCCAGAAATGGTGGTAGGGAGCATTAAAACAGGACAATGCCAAAGCAGGAGTACCCTTCAATGCCACGAGACAAAAGCAGAAGTGCTCATAGTCAGGTGTAAAGGGAAACACAGCTGGACTTGGGCCTAAATCCTCCAGGTGAGGGGCACAGAGCACTTACATCCCTACCTGCTCATACCTGCAGCAAGGTTTCACTTCCCCAGCTCCTGCTTCATTGCTGCATTTAAGCTCTGCCCGTGGGGAGGGGTGCTTGGAGCAAACCCCTGGTGGGGAGGGAGAGGTGTCAGGTCATGCTTGTGTGGAGGGAAGTGCAGTGTCTGTGCCTGGCAGATTTTCTTCCTGGAGAGGAGCCTGTTGCTGCAGGGAGAGGACTGCACCCGGCTTCCTGTGTCCATATTCCCAGTCTGAGGATGCTGCTGCCTGTGGCCAGCCTGGTCCCCCACTGTGGGGGTCTGCAGCCCCCCTCTCCCCAGGCCTGTGTCCACCCCAGCCCCCTGGACCATCCTGTGTGTGTGGTTTGGGTGTCTGTGCTTCATCAAGACCCAGAGGCCAGGGAAGTTTGCACACACACACACACACCAGACCTGCCACTCTCCATCTCCAAGGTGAGATGGAGTCTCTAGGGTGCCCAAGTATTGGAGGAGCAGATCTATTTTTTTAACTGTTGTTTAGAAACAAACTACAAACCTTTCTACTGTAATGCTCGTCATTTTCTGAAGAATTTTTCTTTACTGTGCCCTGGGCCCAGCTCACATTATCGCTCCTGTGGGGGGCTGTAGAGCAGAGGGGATCCTCACCACTGATACTGCTCCACTTGCAGTAAACAAAAAATAAACATGCTCTCTTCTCTCCTTCTTGCACACTTTGTGTCCTTGCACCAAGCTCCACGCTGTCTCTGGTGGGTGGGGTGGGCAGCAGCTCCAGAGCCTCAGAGTGCAGGGGGGCAGGTGTGGTTGCAGGGTTGGGACTGGAAGGTGTGAGCAGGGTGTGAGGGGGGTGAGGCTTGTTTGTGCCACGGAGTGGGCTGTGTGTCCAGACCCATGGCTCAGCCCCTGTGAGCACAGGCTTCTCTCCACATGGCCCACATCATCCACGGGAAGCCACACAGGCAAGTGGGCTGCGCCATCCTCTCCCCTTCAGGTGTTCAGAAGCCTGGAACCATGTAAAATTACACCAAGAGAGGACTTTGGTCGGTTTTTTGGGGAGGGTGTTTTTGCAGGGGGGCATGGAGAGGCAGCCCCAGCTGCAGAGGGTGCGTGGGCTGCAGGAAGAGAGGAAGGTGCAGGAGCATCCCAGCATTTAGTGACACACATTGGTGTGACACGGAAAGGTGACAGTGGTAACCCTGCAGCACACTAAGGGATGAGTGTTCATTTAGCCAGTTCCTTGGGATTGGTGTTTTTAAAGAAGCACACTGCTGGCCCCTCAGACCTCCTACTGGTTCCATCACAGGAAAACTCCCTGATGTCTGATGGCACAACAGCCTCTGCCCTAGGTAGCTTTGGAACTACAAGTGCAAAAGTCAAAAAACCCCTCAGAAACACAGAAAACCCCTAAATCCAAAACAACTGAAAACCAACAAAACAGACCCTACAATAGGAGCTAGGAAAACTCCCAGCTCCTTGCTGCCCAAAAGGTTTGCACACCATTGTGCGAATCAAAATGCTGCCAGTTGAAGCCATGGACCAATGAAAGCTGCTTCCTTCTCAAGAATGGAGAGCAAGAAGGAAGTGTTCCTAGCAGAAAACAGCCAACAGACCCCCAAAAACAGCAGGGCTGTGGGGGAAAAGAAAGAAAAAATGGATGGAGGGGGAAGTAAAAGTAGCCCTCATCTTCATTGTGCATACATGGCAGTAAACTGGCTAGAGTTACAGTCCTCACAGTGATTCTCCCAGACTCAGAAGGAGCTGCTGCTTTTCATGGAAATGTGCATTTCTTCCTCTGTCTCTGAGAAACATCACTTATTGTGGGTAGTGGTTTTTTTTTTCCCCCCCTCTAGAAATTTCATTCAGAAGTACAAATGAAAAGTGTCACATCTAAAACTGCACGAAGCCACATATTGCACCATTCTCAAGTCAACCAGACCAAAAATAACCTGCCAAGAATGTGTACATCCATCGTACACCAGGGTAGAGCTACATCCTGGGGAGCAGAGGGATGCGTGTGTGTGTGTGTGACTGCACACAGTCGTGGATTTCTCCATCTCACAGGGATGTGTGTGTGTGTGTGTGTGTGTGTGTGTGTGTGTGTGCATTATGTTGATGTACTCGACAAAGTGTGAAAAATGTACTTCTAGAAAAACTTGAAAGGAGATGTCATTTATCATTGTATCATCGTAATCCCACAAATTTCACTTTTCTGTTCCATTTTGGATTGCATGTGTTTGAGAGTATTTCACTAGATCAGTGACAGCTCTTTATTTGCATAATTATATGCTCTGGTCTGAAGAGAAAACTAACCCCCAAATTTCATGGGTCACCAAACTGCAACAATCAATGTTTTATCACATATGCTAAGCAAAACCTAAGGAGCTATATGAAGTTTCTTGTGGATTTTTTGCTCCTCAGAAAATTAAAGATGTGTCTTCTGAATAGATGCAAAATCTTTCCAAGCTCTTTGTAGCTGAATTCCATTTGAAGGAAAAACTAGAGATTAGCTCGTAGATCTGGATTTCAGACCCACTAGCATTCTTACTTTAAAGTGGATTCAGACAAGCAGCTTTGCTGCATCTCTAAATGTTGCCATCCTACGTACTGTCATTTAAACGGTACAATCCAAAAAATAAACTAAAAGAAAAAAAAATTGTTCAAATGTAAAAAATACAATCATCCACTCTTATCAAGCCCAGAGTGACCAGTGGGTTTAATTTCATTCATTCTGTGCAGGTTTTTTGTTTCGGCTGGGTGCTAACCCCATACAAAAATACAGATATTTGGTGTACATAGGAAACCCTTTCCTGAGCTGCAGAATTTGTTCTGGTCCATCAGTTGCACAATAACCACACGCTCCAGTTAGGACACACATACCCCAAGTTTCCTTCTCAATCAAAATGCCTTGTTAGGAAGAGGAAGGAACATGGGGATGGGAACTGACTGGCAGTGAAGATCCCCCACCTCCTCCTCCATCCACACTAGTACTAGCACTAGTACTCCTAGAAAAGTTTAGCTCTTGTTTTAAGTCAATCTAAATTTATAATATAATATAATATAATATAATATAATATAATATAATATAATATAATATAATATAATATAATTATAATATAATATAATATGTATTTCATCCAAAGTACAGGAGGACCTCTCAGAAGTGTTGGTGAGCAGCACCTATCCCTGGGACATGCACCCACACTTAATTTCACTGCAAACAACCTACCAAAAAAAACAGAAGTTTTTCTGGGCTTCAAGTCGTAACTTTACTGGTAGAAGTTTGCAAGAGCTGCTACCTTGCAGTTGGATCCCTCAAAGCTCTTGGGAAGAATAAAGTGTTTAAAACAGGCGTATTTCAAGTAAGATGGGCCTCAGTGATCTTCTGAGCCCATGGTGGGGAGAGCCGTGCCTGGGAATGAAGGAGTGTGCGTTGTGTGGGTCAGGAACCTGGAAAGAATAAGCACTTCTGCTCTCTTATCTGTGGCTTTTTTTTTTTTCCCCTTTTTTTCCCCCATTTTTCTGACTTTAACATCAGCTCTAGAAGCCTTCCAGAGGGAAATGGGTTTCCAGTACAGACTAGCACCTGAGAAGTTGGGCTCTTTCACATTTGACTCCTGAGTGATCTCCAAACACCTGCTCCAGGCAGACACCAGCTTTACACTACCTCCTCACCTTGCAGAAGCAAGGTAAAACACGAATGGGAAATAAAAACTGCTAAAACACAAGTCTCCTCACCACCCTGGTCTGACTGTAGCATGGGGTTCTGTGGGGTGCAGGGACAGGGTGTGCCCACCATTGGTCACTGTCTCCAGGGAGACACAAAGACAGAGAACCCACTCTGAAGCATCTCCTACCCCTCCACACGGTCTGCATCCCTCCTCTGGAGTCAAGTAAATGAGTATTTACTGAGGATGGTTCTGCAGGCTGGTTTATCCCGGCAGAGACAATATCATCAGTTATTTCCCACTAAATTGCAACACAGGAAGAGCTGACCCCTCTGAGGAGAGGCCTAGGTCATTTCCTTTTGTAATTTCCATTTCTCTTTGCTCATGCCCTTCCTAATCCTCTAATGGCTGGTAAAGGGCTGTCTCCAGATTCTGTCATCTTTAAAGCTGCTATCTCTGCTACAATTACATAAGTAAGCTCCCTGCTCATCTCCCCTCCTCCTGGGACTGCTTTATGCCTTCTTCCAAATCAACTTGCCAAACAGTGATGTTTCCTGTAGTAAAGCCCTTGGTGTGGAAGGTCTTCCATGTCTCCCCACAACATGCAGGTACAAAAATAACATACCCCACAATATTGTGTCCGGGTCTGTTTGCCTACTGTGTGTGGAGAAAGGCACTAACACTGCAAACTTGCAAACGCTGATCTCTCTGTTCAAAACCAGCCAGGTGTTGCCAGTTTTGCCCACGGCTGAGAGCAATCTACCTCTCACACACTTCTTGATGAGTGCTTCAGACGTTGGTGGGGCATTTTGTTGTTTGAGGGTTTGGAGTTGTTCGGGGGCGTTCTCTACGACAATGGCTGTTGGGATTATAAATCGTTCCCCTTGTGCTTTCTCCCAATTTAGCATGTATCCTCTTGGAGGGGGGGGCCGGGAAAGGGAGAACTGCGAGCAAGGAGCACCGCGTGCGCTTGGTGTAGTGTTCCCGTGGGCTCCCCACGCCGCTGAGCCAAGGCGGGGGCAGACCCCGATGGGGAGGATGCTGTTCGTCCCGGGGAGTCTGGCAGTCCCCTGCCCGCCCCTCGCTGTCGGGGCGGGCGCAGCACCAAGGACAGCGCCGGCCCGGGGCTCCCCGCGCCCCCCGCCGCCCCCCGGGCTCAGCCCCGGCCGCCATCCTCCGGGACAGCCCGGCGGATCCCCTCGGGGAGCGATCCTGGACGGGGAGATCTCGGCTGCTCGACCGCTTCGCTGTCGCGACATACCCGAAGGCTCGGGGCTAGCAGCGGGCAGCTATTCGCTCGTCTGCGGATTCCGGAGGAAGGGGAGAGGAAAAAAAAAAAAAAAGGAGGGGAAAAAAAAGTTAATTTCGCAGTTCGCTTCTCCCGGGTGGTGGGGGCCAACCAGGGGTGCTGGGGCTGTGTCGGGTCTGTGCCCCACAGCGGGACCCCGACCCCACGCACAAGGTTTTCCTCACTCTTCCTCGCTGCGGGGAACACGGAGCATCGTTCCCCCGGCCCCGGGGAGCAGCATTGTCTCTGGAAGGGGTTCGTCGTGAGCACCCCCCGACTCCGGTTCTGCCCCCCAGGGTGGGCTGCAGGGGCTGCGGGCCGGGAATCCGTTTGCTCGGTCCAGCCGCCCCGCAGCGCTGCGGCCACTGCTGGCCCCGTCCCTTTGTCATTTTGGGGCTCCCCGGGGGGGATCTCGAGGTGACCGCCAGCTCCCCTGGCCTGATACAAGCCTGCATCCCCTCGGACCCGGGCGGGGCCCGTGCGGGCTCTCCTGGGGCCGGGAACACCCGGAGACACCCGCGGGTCCCTGCGGGGCAAAACCCGCTGCGGGAGGCGCTGGCTTGTTTCGGCTGCTTCCCACAGCGTGGGGGCCTTCCCCCAGGAATTTCCATACAGAGGGAGACGCCTGCCCCAAAGCCCTTCGGCACCAACACGCGAAATATTTGGCAGCACTGAATACTCTCTTATATTTTTCTTCTTTTCTCTTTTTTTAGTTTTCTTTTTCTCTTTCTCTTCTCTTTCTCTTCTCTTTCTCTTCTCTTCTCTTTCTCTTCTCTTTCTCTTCTCTTCTCTTCTCTTCTCTTCTCTTCTCTTCTCTTCTCTTCTCTTCTCTTCTCTTCTCTTCTCTTCTCTTCTCTTCTCTTCTCTTCCCTTTTTTGTTATTATTACTTAATTGTTGTTATCATTGTTTTTATTATTCTTGTCATCATTATTGCTTTTGTTATTGATATTAGTGTAATTTCTTTTTTAAGGGTGAGTGGAAAGAGAGCTGTCTTCCATTCTATGCTTTGAAAAAAGGAGCCTCCAGGTCTCGAACAAGCCTAGGGTTATCCTGAGAGTTTTGCAAGCACATGCAAACACTGAAGTTTCGTTAAGATCCTCCCTACCTTTTTTGATTTTCACCTTAACTGCTTATATTTAGTTGTGTGGTTTTGGTGGTTTGTGGGATTTGAGTGTTGGGGATGAGTGAGTTTTTTAAAGATCTCTGTTATTCTCTCTCTCCCTGACACCGTGCTCGCCCCTGGCTCTTATCCCGAGCCGATGGGGCAGCGCCGCCGCCGCTCTTCCTGCGCTCCCCTGCTCCGCTCGCCCTTCGCGGCCGTGACCATGGACCGGGTCCCACATGGAGCGCAGAGCATCTGGCCGAGAGCTGCGGAAAGGAAGTTCAGACGCGTTTCTCCCTGTCCAAGCTTTCTTTCTCCTGGAGAGCCCAGAAAGTTTCACGTACAAACAGAGAAAATGTATTTTATCTTCTTTTCTGGAGACTCTCTCCTGCCTTCGTCTCTTTGGAGAAATGAACGCACCTTCCCCAGCCCAAGGAGGAGTTTGGAGACCCCCTCGTCCTCTCTTACTGTAAACTTTCAAAATCGTTTAAGATTACTTTTTCTGTCTTTCGGCCATCTGTCAAAGTCACATCCAGCTCGGGGTGGGAGGATGCGGGGGGCGCCCGGGAAGAATCCTTCCCTGCGCGTTCCTGGTCCCTGGCGGAGCCGAGGGTCCTTCTCTACACCCTCACTGATGCACCCGCCGCCCCTTCCCCTCCGCCCCATCACCAGCACGGCTCCGGGGGGCCCGGCGTGACAGCGGACGGGTTTTTGTCCTGTCGCCGGGAGGCGTCTCTTGGGTGAGCGACACGCACCTCCCGTCTGCTCAGGGAGGGGTGAGAAGAGAAAGCAAAGTGCAGAGGGGAGCTTGGGACGTAGCCCTCCTCCTGAAATCTCGCTGGTCGCCGTAATCTTCCTCGCCAGAGCAGGGAGCACTAACTAGCCTTGCCGTGAAGATTTTTTGCGCTGCGGAAGGACGAGAAACAAGGGAAAGGAAAGCAAATCCAAACTCTTGCGGCTGTCTATAACACACCCCGTTCGGGAAACGGGGTGCTCGTCCTTCTGGCGTGGCACCCCGCGATAACCCGACGGGGTGTGCCTTGGCTGGGGCTGGGGGAGTGGGGAGCTCCGCGCCCTCTCCTAGTTCTTCCCAGAAACGAACACATGGCCGAGCTTTGCTGGCGAGAAATTCAAAGCTCAGGACAGGCACAGCTTCGGTAGAAGGGCAATTGTCAAGGCTCTCTTCCCAGCTGGATAAGGTTTAGAAGACCTTTTAATCCCTTTTTTTTTTTTTTTAATTTTATTTCTCGGAAAAATAGAAGGGATTTGTTACCATGTAAGTAACTGGAGTTAGAACAAGAGCCAAACTCTTTAGCATACAAATTCTCATTATCAGCTTTCACCCTAGCAAAACTACAGCCATTTGCTTAACTTAATCTGTAACATATGTTTGCAACAGTAGCAGATTTTGTGTGTGAGTGTGCTTGTGTGTGTGCACGTGTGCGTGTGTGCATGCGTGTGTGTCTGTGCGTGTGTGTGGTTTGGAACTGATCAAGTTGTAAATTTTCTGCCTGAGGTTTTCAGCGCCTCCTAGTTACAGCGTAACACCTATTTAGTGAGAGAGAGAGAGAGAGAGTGAGTGAGAGAGAGACTCCACAAAGGTCCCACGGCACCAAATCCCAGTAATCCTACCCAAAGTCGCTAGTAAAGTTTATCAATTAGGCCACTCCAACTTCTTCGGATTCATCCCACTGAGAAAGGGGCTGCCACGTTTCTGAGAAAATTACACAAGCAATTCAGTATCGTCCCCATCATGCTTTGTCTGCTTGATTCAATGTTTACTATTACTTTTTTCTTCCATCTCGTGTACCACTTCTCAAGGTATCACAGGAATCATGCAAACGACAGAAGCCTCCCTGTTCTGTTAACGACAATAATGACAGCGCTCCTGATGATCCCATAACAGCCCGGTGGTTTAAAGCCTGATTCACTCTGTTGGCTTTATGTCCCACAACAACTTTTAAAACATCTGTCCTGCAGGACGATAATTTTTTCCATACTGAATTGACATTTAATCTTTAAATATGGGGCCCTAACAAGATGAGAAGAGATTTTTGGAAAATATTATGCACCCACATTCGCACACACATACACGCACTATTTATAGTTATCAGTCTTTACCTCTGCTATTGACGCTTGCCTGGGGAAAAAAAAAAAAAAAAAAAAAAAAAAAAAAAGTAGTAAAAATGACACAGAATAGCTTAAAAAGATCCAAGGCCCGTGGGTTTTTTTTTATATATATATTTTTAATCTTCACTTGCGATGCATTATGATTGCGTGGCAGGGTGATACAGGAGTAACTCCAGAGAACATGTTGATATTCCTCCCAAGCGAGTCACCGGGAGCATTTTCCTCGGCACATCACTCCTAGCCGTGAGCCACCAAGGCCTGAGGGGGTTCACTGAGAGCTTTAGGAGGGATCCCTTCCCGGCCGCGGTGTAGAGGGCGCAGAGCCCCCGGCCCGTCCCGGCCCGTCCCGTCCCTCCGGGCGCTCCGCGGGCGCGCAGGGGCCGCGGCCGAGCGGGGGCGGCGGGCGGCGGGTCCGGGGGAGCGGAGCGCCACCTGGGCCCGGCTCGGGGAACGGCGGGGAGCGAGCGGAGACAGCGGGAGAGCAGCGGGAGCGGGATCGGGAGCGGGAGGGGAGCGGGAGCGGGCACGGAGAGCGAGCGGAGCCGGAGCGGGCGAGGCTGCCCGGCGGGGGCCGGGGTGGGGGGAAAGCCTCTTGGGCAGCGGAAGGGACGGCTCTGCTTTTCTTTTCTAAAATTACTTTTAATAAATTCCACGTGAACACTCGTCACGGGTTTGCGCGCAAGGACTCGTGGAGGGGAGAGAGGCGCGCACCTGGCTGCTCACCCCCAGGACTCCCCAGCCGCGAACACAGCGGGGAAAAATAAAAAAAAAATAATAATAAAAAAAGCCAAATAAAACACCAAAATGCCTCCTCGGTGTTACCGTGAGGAGCAACTGCGCAACCGGGGTGCGGGGCGAGCGCGCCCAAAGAGCCGAGGAGATTTGTCATGGGGAACCGAATAGGCTGCTTTAAGTGTTACTTGATAGCAGCAGCAGCGCCTTGTGTGAAACTTGGAAACTGCCAATGCTCTTATCTTCAGAGCGACAAACAGGCGAACAAACTTTACCGAGTGTTTAGATCCTCCTCTCAAAGACAGCTAAACAAAGGCAGGGCGTATTGAATGACCGCCACGTCTCCCGTCCCATCGAATGTCACTTTTATTTCTCACACTTATAGGAAAACTAGGGACAAAACCCCCCCGAACCAACAAACAAACAAATGAATCGCTTCTGCATTGTGTTCGAATTATTTCTGCAAAATAATCTAAGTCGTGGGCGGCGTGCAGACACCGAAGCATCGTCCTGCAGGCTGGATTGAGGGTTCCACTGCCGAAGAGTCGCCACAAACCATGCGCCCGAACCGTCTCCAGAGTGCTTGGAAGAAAATTACTAACACCAGTGCACGCATCCATGTAAAAATATCTTTATTATTAAGCCCTTTTAGAGGTTTACTCGATTATTTCAAAATCTTCAGTCACGTACAGATATTTCCTAAGAGAAAATCATGCCGGTTTATGTACTGCGACATTGGTTTTTGTTGTTCGGGGGTTTTAATAACTTATTGATTCATGGTGTATCTGTATCATCTGCTAGATATTTAATATATCTGCTAGAATGTTACTGCAGGTCTCCAACTCCTTCCTTCCTTTCTCTTTCTTTCTTTCTTTCTTTCTTTCTTTCTTTCTTTCTTTCTTTCTTTCTTTCTTTCTTTCTTTCTTTCTTTCTTTCTTTCTTTCTTTTTCTTTCTTTCTTTCTTTCTTTCTTTCTTTCTTTCTTTCTTTCTTTCTTTCTTTCTTTCTTTCTTTCTTTCTTTCTTTCTTTCTTTCTTTCCTTTCTTTCTTTCTTTCTTTCTTTCTTTCTTTCTTCCTTTCTTTCTTTCTTTCTTTCTTTCTTTCTTTCTTTCTTTCTTTCTTTCTTTCTTTCTTTCTTTCTTTCTTTCTTTCTTTCTTTCTTCCTTTCTTCCTTTCTTTCCTTTCTTTCCTTTCTCTCTATTTCTCTCTATTTTTCTCATTTTTTTCTTTTTTTTCTCTTTCTCTCTTGCTTCCCTTCCCGCCCCTCTCTCTTTTTTTTTTTCTCCTCCTTTCTCTCTTTTTTCCTCCTGCTTCACTCCTTCCGTCTATCATACTCTCTCCCTTCCTTCTCCCTCTCCCCCTCTTCTTCTCCCTCTACCTCGCTCAGCATTTCTGAAAACAGAAAGCAGATGTGATCAGACAAGCGGCGCCCGGGGTCCCGTGGCGAGCAGGTGCACCCAACTTCTTCACACTGGCTGTGAGCATTCCTAAAACGGGAAGTTATGACTGAAAAAGCAGAGATTCCTGCCCCTTTCGACCGCGGCCACCTGCACGCCGCGCATCTGCCCCGTGGTGCGGAAATGATGAAATTAGCGCTCGGAAAGGAGCAGTTCGGGGTTTTCGGGCAGGTCGCGGTGCTCAGCCCGGTGGATCAGCCGAGGGCGCTTCTCCGGCGGGGTGCGGGCACCACCGGCTCCCGTCCCTCTGCCCGGCAGCCAGCGGGGAGGAAAAGGGAATGTCTCACCCTAGGGAGGGCTCGACACCCGGGATGTCCGGCTGAACCTCGCCGCTGAGGTCTGCCTGAATTTAAAACCCCCTCCGAGGTAGAGAGCCCAGCTGTTATACTAACATTGATTTATTGCTTTTAAAAATAAATTTACACACGTGCCAACAGCACTCCGTATTGTTTCCCCAGACTCAAGGATTTACTTTCGTCTCGGTGCTCCTCTGACAAAACAATGCCCTTTAACTTTATACACAGAGATGAGAAAAATCTGTCTAGTTTTTGGTTGAGTTTGCTACTTAAGGAGACTTTGGTGATAAAGCAAAAGCCAAGGTCAGAAAACACTCACAAAATGACAGCCAGGCACAGAAGCAAATATCAATAAAGGAAGCAACATCTAGTTGATGCTATTATCAACCCTTCCAGAGTCCATATGCAGCCAGGATCACAATAAGAAAAGGGGAAAACTTTTTTAGCTTGGAGTGTACAGGTAGTGTACTCGGGGTTGTTTTTTCTTTTTGTTTTGTTTTGTTTTAAGTTTTTTTTTGGGGTGGGGGGGGATTGGAGGGAGTTTTTGGTTTTTTTATAGTGAAGACTGGATCTTCGTTCATTTGCAGGAGTAAGAGATCTCTGGTATCCCACGGTTTTGTGCAAAACCAGTCCATTAAATGTATCTATAGTTATTGAAGAGAAGAAATACAGGGTTATCCATACCATGCTGCCTTACTTCAGTGCAAGTCCCAATTACCAAATAAATCTGATGGCTGAACTCAGCAGAATTAGATTGTACTTTGAAGTAGCTTTTGCGGTACATTTCACCTGCGTTTTGGTTGTCTATAGTCGTCATTAAATGGCCACTTTTCCCTTTCACTAATACACTGTCTTTGTGTCCTTCATTTCACACGTTCAGGGAAAAGAAAAAAAAAAAAAAAAAAGAAAAAGAAAAAAAGTTTTGACATCTTGGAGTGGGGTCAAAAATACTAATTTTTTAAATCTGTGTACTGTATTTCTCTTTCTTTCCTTCCCCCTCCCCACACACCTGATTATAATCTATTATTTTAAAGCAGGCGTTGTTTGAAGTAACGAAAGCTTCTTCAGTGAGAGTGCAGACAGAGGGGTGCTCCAGCAGTATTAGGAAAGTAATATAAGACATAGACAAAGTGTGAACAAATCTCTTCCTTTCCTTTCCTTTCCTTTCCTTTCCTTTCCTTTCCTTTCCTTTCCTTTCCTTTCCTTTCCTTTCCTTTCCTTTCCTTTCCTTTCCTTTCCTTTCCTTTCCTTTCCTTTCCTTTCCTTTCCTTTCCTTTCCTTTCCTTTCCTTTCCTTTCCTTTCCTTTCCTTTCCTTTCCTTTCCTTTCCTTTCCTTTCCTTTCCTTTCCTTTCCTTTCCTTTCCTTTCCTTTCCTTTCCTTTCCTTTCCTTTCCTTTCCTTTCCTTTCCTTTCCTTTCCTCTTTACCTTCCCATTTTCTCCTTTTTCCTTCTCTCTTTTTTCTTTTCTCCTTTTTTCCTTTTCTCCTTTTCTCTTTTTTCCTTTCCTCCTTTTCTCCTTTTCCCTTTTACCTTTTTCCTCCTCTCCTCTCCTCTCCTCTCCTCTCCTCTCCTCTCCTCTCCTCTCCTCTCCTCTCCTCTCCTCTCCTCTCCTCTCCTCTCCTCTCCTCTCCTCTCCTCTCCTCTCCTCTCCTCTCCTCTCCTCTCCTCTCCTCTCCTCTCCTCTCCTCTCCTCTCCTCTCCTCTCCTCTCCTCTCCTCTCCTCTCCTCTCCTCTCCCTTTTTCCTTTTCCTTTCCTTTCTCTGCATGTTTTTTGTTGTGTTCATTCTCACAAACGGATTTCTCCGAGAAGCATCTAATAATCACTTCAGAGGTGTTCAAATTAGGACACTCACTCTTTTCTAGCACTAAGTAAAGACGTGACAGCTTTTGTTATCGGCGATAGAGTTAGACCTTTGTAAGATACTCCCTTTCTTTTCCCGTAAATACGCCATCTACAAATAAAGACCTCCTGTCTTAAAGGCGTGACTCTCCTCTATGTCTCTGTCCACTTTCTGTCCACTGTCTCCGCATAATGCAAACTCTGTGTCATTTAACATATTCAAATATTTTTTTTACAGGCAGTTAGGGTTATGGGCGGTTTGGTGTTGCATTCTTTTTTCTCTTCAGAAACTGTGCTGTGCTTTTCCCGGCTGATCCCTAAGTCCACACGAGCCTCGGTGGCAAAGAGACCCCACCAAAGCAGATGCAGAGGATCTGCAGATCACTGGAAATTCCCCTGCCCATTTTAGCAGACGTCGTACGGTCGGGCTCTGGGGCTAGAAAGGGAGAGGAAAAGGGGGGGGCGGGGCGCAAGGTGGGTAGAGAAATTTTTAAAAAATTTTAAAAATTTTTAAAAAGCACGCTGACGCTCAGAAAGGGGCCGTTTCTGTAACACCCGTGGGACAGGCCTGCCCGCTCTGCCCCACCGCCCACACGGGCATGTGGAAACGGGTACAGGGATCCTTTGGGGGAAAACTGCCCCCCGTCCCTGCCAAAACTGGCTTCTGGGCAGTCTAGGGTAGGACACAGGATTTGGGGGCCACTTAGGAGCTGCCCACGCCAAGAGCAGAGCCTGGGTGGTGGAGCAGAGCGGGCTGGGTTTGATGCTGCTCTCGTCGTGCCCAGCCCCAGAGGTGCACAGCCCCTCCAGCCGCTCCAGACAGGTTTGGACATCCCAATTTTGGACAGGGGAAGCACCTCGAAGCCCCTTCCAGGGGGGGAGCGGTAGAGGGTCGTTTTGGGTGCAGAGAACTCCGGCGGCTCCTCCTGCAATGGCTCTGGCCTTTTATTGCAGAAAGGGTAAAGAGACGAGGGTGCTTGCAGAGCCCGTTCCCCGTCTCCATACAAAGGACAAAGCTTGGTAAAACAGCCTGTGTGTGAGGATCGCCGGGGAGCATCGGCTGCATCCCCTAGACAAAGGTGGAAGCTGAGGAAGGAGAAAGAGGAGGGAGCTGGATCTCACCTTCTGGGCATCTGGTCTGAAGAGAAGGGGAAGACGTGTTGAGGACGTGGGAGAATAAAATCTGAGTTGAAGCAGTATTAAACACAGCATCCGAGGCCGTGCCTGAGCACATTTCCGCCTTGATATGCAATTAAATTACAGCAAATTCCTCTATAAATAATATCGTGGGAATCCTTCTTAAAGATTCAAGAATCTCTGAGGTTAAGTAGCTTTTAAAACGTCAGTTCTGAATGGCTTATGCAATGAATGCCTACCTTCAAATCTTAAATCCATTGTAAATATGCTGTACATATGGATTCCAGTTTATCTCTACCTATTTCTTTTTAAAACGAGGGAAACACTTACAAAAAGCTACTTGTAACTCTTTATTTTAGGAAAGCAGATGTTAATTTTTTTCACATATCATTTTATGACCAAGTAATATGTAAACTGGAGGGCATCCAGAACGCCTATTATTTGCTAAATGATTTTTAGTTGAGGCGCATTATTCCTGGCACAACCAAGGTATAGGTTGCATCAATAAAATAAGCATCTGTGATTTTGGCAGGAAAGGAAATAAATGTGAGTTCCTATAAAAGCAGGGAAAGCTGCTTCGTAGAGAGGGAAACACACCTGCAAAGGACCAAATCGGTATTTATACAGCCACGCTGAAACCGGGCTCTATGCCGTAGAGGAGGAAAAAAAAAAAAAAAAAAAAAAAAAAAAAAAAAAAAAAAAAAAAAAAAAAAAAAGACAGAGAGAGAGAGAGAAAAGGTCGCAGAATTCCAGAAGAAAAACGAACGCGACCCTGGATGTAGCTTTCTGATAGCACATCCCGGGCAGTGGAATAAAAGCCTTGGAATGTTTTCTAGACAAGGATTGCACTCTCTCTCCCTCTCTCTCCTCTCTTAAAAGCACAGTGTTTAGATCGCAGGAATATATTAGCAGCAGTTTCCTCCTGTAAATATTTAAGAATTGCCAGAGACTTCAAGGGGCTGAGTTTTTTTTCTTTTCACAGCAAAATATCTGCGAGAGATGTTTGTGTTTGCGAGGAATTTTACGAGGGGTCTTGAGTACATAGGAAGAGCCAGGCATAATGCACTGGCATAATAATTAACTGTATACAATATTTATTGCCCTGTGATGTTTGTTATTGAGCAGGCGAGTGCACTCAATTGAGGTTTAACAAATATGAGCGTTATTGATCAAATATAATTAATAAATATGCATATGTATTATTTATCTGTGCATTCATGTATACACACAGCAGGAGCATCTCGTTACTGAGGATGAGGAGAGCTGTCTGCCGCTGCTCCTGCCTTCCTCTCCATCCTGCCCCTGTGCCGAGAGGCTGAAGAGAAGTTAGGTTTTGGGGATTTTTTTTTGTAATATAAAATATCGCAGATACGGGAAAAAACAAAGGTCACCAATAACATTGGTCTCAGCACGGAGCATAATTGTAACAAAACGCTGTTGAGTAAAAACCCGGGATCTCACTGGCTGGGGCAGCATCGTCGCAAACCATCTGGTGTGTATTAAAAGCAGCGCTGTAAATATTGCTGGAAACTAAAGTGGTACCGGATCCTGCCGAGCTTCCCACATGCCGGGTGTGTGGACGAGGCACAGGGAGGAAAGGGTGTCGCATCGCCAGGAGCTCTTAGGGCGCGATTTTGCATAATCCTGGTGGAAGTTTGTCCCGACAGAAAGGGGAAGGAGAGGAAGGCAGAGGAAAGGCCTCTCCCCGTCCTGTCGGTCTGACGACGATAGGATGTGCAAATGCTGACGTCACTTCGCATCAGGGCAGAGGAGCAAACCCGACCCAGGCAGGAGCTCATCTGTTTCCCATCACTTGGGAAGTTTCTCTGGCTCCCCTCCCACCCTTCTTCCCTCTACCTTTCTGTCTTTTCCCCCTTGTTTTTGTTTTATCTCCCTCACCAACCGGGGATACACACTCAGCCCCATCCCCATCCTCCACTTCATCCCATTTCCCATCTCCTTCCCATTCCCCGTTCCCCGTTCCCCATTCCCCATTCCCCATTCCCCATTCTTCATTCCCCATTTCCCATTCCAAATTCCCCATTCCCCATTCCTCATTCTCCATTCCCCCATCCCCATCCCCATTCCCATTCCTCATCCCCATCCCCATCCCCATCCCCATCCCCATCCCCATCCCCATCCCCATCCCCATCCCCATCCCCATCCCCATCCCCATCCCCATCCCCATCCCCATTCCCATTCCTCATCCCCATCCCCATCCCCATCCCCATCCCCATCCCCATCCCCATCCCCATCCCCATCCCCATCCCCATCCCCATCCCCATTCCCTCATCCCATTCCCCATTCCATCCCCATCCCACTCCCAATTCCGGCGCCCCCCGCTCCCCGCAGGGCAGGGGCCGGAGCCCGGGGCGCGCTCCCCGCGGTGTCCGGCCCCTGCCCGCCTCCCTGGGCCTGGGTCTTCCCTTCCCCTCCCCATTCCGATGCCATTGTTCGCGCTCGCAGCCCAACTTTGGCTGCCGATTCACAGCCCGGCAGTCCCCTGGCTCCTGCATTGTACTGGGGGTCACTTACTCTTTTCTCGGAGTTAGGCTCTGCTCCTTAATCTCTCTTCTTCTCTGCTCCTCATGAGCTGACGTTCTCCCCACGCACCCGAAGCTGCCAAAGAGGCTCGTCTTGATAAACCTGCTGCTAATCTCGGCCCAGTGCAACCAACACAGAAATAAAAAAATATCTCTCGCTCTCTGCTTCCCCACACACCTCCTTTTTTTTTTTTTTTTTTTTTTTTTTTTTCCTTTCCTCCCCTTTCTCTTCTTTTCCTCCAGGCTTCATTCGCCTCAGAGCGCAGCCGCCTTTAATTATGGGAGATACATTTCTTCCCTGGGAGTCATTCATGGGGATTTTTTAGGTGGAAAGACGTTTCAGCGGAGTTATTTTTGAGCAGGGACCAGTGCCCTATATCCAGAGGCTTTGAGTGAAGTGCAGATTGAGACATATCGGGTTCCCTATAAAAGGATCATTTCTTGTGGGAGGTTGGACACGAAGTTTGGACTCGTGACTTGCATTCCTGAGAGACATGCATATTTTAAAACAACAAAGCAAGCTCGGAAGAAGGCTTAGAGGAGGGGAGGGGGGGAAATAAAAGAAAAAACTTAAAGAAGTTACTAAGTTACAAACATCTGTCAACATGGACCAATTTGTGCGGCTCTCAGGGGGAAAAAAAGTACCTGCTATGTTTTTTGTATCACTTCAGGGAGTCTCAGCTACTTGCTGGAAGTTGATGCGGCTCTCCGGACGCTAAGAAATGCAGTTTGGCTCAAAACTGGGAGCTTAAAGCTCTTTAGTGGCCTGTGAATTTAAATCCCAACTCCTTCTTTATCGGCTCTTTGCATGGAGCTGGTTCAGCGTTTCAACGGATATCTCACCTCTCAAAAAGAACCCCGGGTGGGGGAAAGACAAAAGGAGAGCAAATGGGGCGACTCGTGTGTTTGTTGAAGGAAGCCACTGGCTCACCCGATCCCGCAGTGCAGATAGAGGAAAAGCGAGAAAACAAGGTGAAAAAAAGAGCAGCCCTGACTTGCTGCGAACCCTGAGGGGGATAAGGATGCTGAGGACGGCGGGAAGCACCCCCCGCTTCAACCTCCTAAGGGGAAGGAAGGGGGGAAAAAATAAATAAATATACATGTATATATATGTATTAAGCGTCGAGGAGGTGAAGGGAGGGCTGTCCGCAGGCAGCGGCAGGTGGGTGGTGGCAGCTTGCGGCCGGACAGCAGCGCACGGAGCGCTCACGCAGCGCCGCACCCGCAGCCGAGCGCGCAGCGGAGGCGCGGGGGTCCGGGCTGCTGCCGGCGGTCCGCAGACAAAAGGAGAAGGCCTAATGGTGAGCTGGATATCTCTGTTAGTTGTCAGCGCTGGTGCACGGCTGCCGGGAAATGCTAATCAGCCCTCGCTGAGCGGGATGCAGCCTAGGTTGGCTCCTGGCACGCACACGGACACGCACCCGCGCTGCTGCAGGGGCTCTGACACGCACACGCACACATCTCGCTCCTCAGTGGGGTGGACCGTGGCCCCCATGCTTTGCTCTGAGCTTTGTTTGGTCCAGTGGTGGTACGATCCACCTTAAACGTCACATACAGCAAATACCTTCCCAAATAACACAATAGCATAGCTTACGGCCACCAGCCCACTTCTCTAAGGAGCCTCTACCCACCTGCCCTTCCCTCTTTCTTCCTTTTTTTAAATTTTTTTTTTTCCTTTCTAACAACTGGGGATATTTTATACCTCTAGTTTTGGGTTTGACCCATTGCTTTAAGTTTAGTGGAGGGTACTGCAGAAGAGGAGGTGCATACACACTATTATTCAGCCATCACTGAGATTACTAACAGTGAATCTCCTGTCAGCCAGACAGCCCAGCTTTGAAAGGTTGCTCACATTTTCCTGATTTCACAAAATTTGGGCTGAGGAAAAGGCGGGTAGACATAATTTCCCACTGTCCCTTTTACTAATTGCTGCCTTTCCTCGCAATTACTTTTATAAACTGGTTGGGCCCGTTACATGTAGCGTCTTTGTATTTCTAGTGGAGGCCACGCTGATGCCAGACAAGAGATCCTGACATCCGTCCTCAAGCCTTCTTCGTAATGCCTCCACCACCCTCCTCCTCACACGCGTCCCCGTGACCACCAAAACCGGTCTAGCAAGAGTAGCCAGGGTCCCCGCCTTTCTATGGCTCGGGCAGTGTCGGGGAGGGGGTGTTTCCGATCCTTCCTCACAGATAGAAAAAGTAATTTTGCTTTTCAGGTGGCCGCACCTTGCGTGGGACCACCATGGAAAAATGTCCGGCAGGGATGCCCTCACTTAAAAAAAGAAAAGAGCGGTAGGCGACTCCACAGCACGGTCAGAGCCGCCTTGGGAGAAACGGGAGGGAGGAAAAAAGGGCAGGAGCTGTGAAGTGTGACCCCTTTGGGAAGTGGTCGCCTTTCCCATCTTTGCAGTTTCAGACTTGTTCCCGGCTGTGTTGGGCTGAAGGTGCCCAGGCAGGAGAAGGGATTGGTGCTGAAATGCTTAAGGGAACTTTTAAACCCAGAGCCTTCAATGAAGGAGGAAAGAATGGGCGTGGAGGTGGAAAAAAGTTGGAAAATGGATTCGCTGACAAGTAAGGATAATAAATGAGAGGCGCTTTCAGATAGATATCTCAGTCGTGAAATTGCACCCAGCTGGTTGTGTAAGCAAACAAATAGTTTCATGTTAGGGACTCTCGAACTTGTGGCTTGATGAATAGAACACGACAGAGGTAAATGGCTCTTTAACTCATTTAGGAATAAAACTCTTTGGCTTCCTAAGTAAGAGATCTTGTGACGCCATGGATCCTGAGCGAATACTTTACAAGAGTTTTATTAGTTTCCACTTCTGCTCCTCTCGGTCTCCCCTGTAGTTCACCTCCTCCCTCACACCTCTGTCCTTTGCTTTTTTTTTTTTTTTTTTTTTTTTTTTTACTCTTTTTTTTTATCTTTCATGTCTTGCATACCTCCTGCTCGCTCTTTGTTTTTTTCTATTTATTTATTTATTTATTTATTTACTTAATATTCCTCCTCAAAAGCACCTAATAGTAGAAATTCTCCCACGATATCAGCACCTGGAAACCCGTCAGGTTTGCAAGGTACCCAGGAATATCTATGGCACCCGAGAGTTGTGGCTTTGGAAATGCAGTTATTTTTTAGTACTACTGCGGGAATCACCACAGCAAACTCATCCTCCGTCTCTCTGACCCTCTGCAGATTAAAACTGGAAGGACGTCTAAAAAAAAAATAAAATCTCATATCCAAGTCAGTGGCTGTGAAGCCAGTGAGAAGGCAAACCTTTTAAAACAAATATATCGACACATTTCATAGAGGTCATGCCGTTTCTGAAATTAGACCCAAAGATATATATATGTATATATATATATATAAAAAAAAAAAAAACAAAAAAAAACCAAAACCAAACCAAAACAAAAAAAAAACCGGAACAAAGTGGAAAAGGGCGAGGGGACCCCGATTTCTGCCTCTCCCAGTAAAGCAGAGCTCAGAGAAGAGAGATATATGGGTCTAAAAGAAAAAAGTAGAGGAGAAGAGAAGAGAGAGAGAAGAGAGAGAGAAGAGAAGAGAAGAGAAGAGAAGAGAAGAGAAGAGAAGAGAAGAGAAGAGAAGAGAAGAGAAGAGAAGAGAAGAGAAGAGAAGAGAAGAGAAGAGAAGAGAAGAGAAGAGAAGAGAAGAGAAGAGAAGAGAAGAGGACCTGCTATTTCAAGACTTACAAACTAACGCTTTGAATAGTCAAAATGTCCCATGAAACCGGAGGAAGCATGTCGACAGTGTCTGTAATAGCCGTGCACACGCGTTCGCGGACATTGCCTGTGAATGGCCGCTCGCCGGGACACTGCTGGAGAGGGTGGCTGCTGCAAGCCCTGACATCCCTGTTCAGCCTCGTCCCTCTGTCCGTCTGTCGGAGAGTCCATCCAAGCCAGGAGTGCCACCGTCCCTGCCAACCCTGCCAGCTCCTCCCTTAACATCTGCTGTCTGTTGAGGAGGGGGTGTCTGGCTGCCACACCCCACAGGTAATGAGAAAAAAAAAAAACAAAAAACAAACCAAAACAAAAAATCAAACACGCTCCCCTCAAAAAAAAAAAAAAAAAAACAAAAAAACAAAAAAACAAAAAACCAAAACGAAACAAAATAACAAAACAAAACAAAACAACCAAACCAAAAACCCCCAACACCGCCCCCGCCTCAAAAAACCCCAAACAAATAAAAAACAAAACAAAACCCCCAAGAAAACACCAACAAAGCCGGAGGTCCTATTCAGCCCTTACTGTCAGATAAAAGACATTTCTGTCTTTGTGTAGGTAGCCAACCAGTCTCCTGCGAGTGAACCCTTGCAGAATCCACCTTTTCTTGTATTACTTCTGCTGCCACTTGCAGTGACCCCTTGCCAGACTTTTCGTGCAAGACTCTCCATTTACCTCAGCAGGAAAAGAGTCTTTTGTATCTTGATCCGTCGGTTTTATTGGTGGCGATGAGACAGGTCACTCGTGATGGAGTCCCATCCCCACGCTCCCTCCCCAGCTCTACTTTATTTGGACGGATACGGGGAAAGTGGGGGTTATCCAATACCCCCATCCCTAGAGTGGGCTTATCACCCTCCTCCTGCAGATGAAGGAGGTGGATGGAAGCCGAGCCACCCAAAAGGTGGCCCCCGGGGGCAAGGGCGTGTCGAGAAACCCCGGGAAAGGGGAAGCCGCAGCCCGTGACGCTCAGGGGCAGCCGGAGGAGGTGCGCGCACACGGGCGCGCACACGCGAACGACCTCGGCCCTACCCCTACCACCGACGGCAAGCCCCCCTCCTCCTCATCTCGGGCTCAACCTACCACTTAGCAGCATTTCCAAATATTTATTCGATTAAATGTATAGAAAAGGCCTAATTGGGCGGTGGGAGGAGGCAAGCTAGTTAGCGAGGTGCTAAGAGGAGTGGGAAGGAGGGCTTTTGTATCTGCCGTGCCCCGAGCAGATCCCCTGCGCGGGGCTGGGCTGGGAGGGTCGCCCCGCTCCCAAATCCCACCGACCCCCTGCTTTCTTCCCTCCAAGCCCCGCTGCAGCCTTTGAAGCGGTGCCGCAGCTGCTGGGAGCGCGGAGGGGCCGCGGAGCGCTGCGCGGCAGGATGCGGGGATGCGGGGATGCAGGATGCGAGGGAACTCCCTGCCGACCCCGTCTCCTGAGGAGCTGGGGAGCCCAGGAGCCTCCGGGGACAGCCCCCGGCCCCCGGCAACAACCGGCCAGAAGAGATGTAGCTGGGGTTGGTTTTAAAGCAGTATATTGCAGCTTACGAATAAATCGGCAGAAACTGGCTGAGGGACCCCAGCCCGTCTCCACATTCAAATATTAATTTTTTTTCCCCCAGCAAATACCACTCTGTGACGCGATGATACAGTACTTGTAGCTGCCGTATGAATGCCCGAGAGGCTGCAGCGTGGCAAGGGAAAACATCCACTGACACAAGGCAGACTGAGCAGTTAACACTTCAGAACACGATACCGTCTTATAAGCAAAGTTTAATAAGGGATTGAAACACTTCTTTCTAGGCACATACATGGAAATAAGTGCATCTCGTACACCTCCTCTACACCTGCAAGTTTCTTGGCAATCCGTGGGTTATTATTACTCATAAATATGAAAATTAATTGAAAAATATCTACGAAAAAGTTTATCTGTTTTCATCAGTGGGATAACACCGTAATGAATTTATTTACATCTCATTGGAAGAAACTGAGACTTGTTTTTCTCTTCCGATATCCCCATCAGTTTTGTTTATTTTGGGGGTGGTGGTGGTTTTTTGTTTTGTTGGCTTGTTTCTGTTGTTATTTTTGGTTTTGGGGGGGGGTTTGCTTGTTTGTTTTGGTGGGTTTGGGGTTTTGGGGCTCGGGTTTTGCTGGTTTTTGTTTGTTTGTTTGTTTTATTTTTTTAGTTTGTTTGTGTTTTAAACTGCTGATTCATCTGGGTTCCAAATCACCCATCCCACCATAAAGCAGCGGTGAAAATGCTGCTTTCAGCGCCTCCCATGTCTGAGCAGTCCCGCTCACTCCCTGTTGAGTGCCCGGAGGGGCTGCTGGACCCCCTCTCTCCAGGGGGAAGGGGCAGGAACAAAGCTCTCACTCATGCAGCGTCCAAGTGAGTGACAAAAGGGAGGATGTCTGTCTGTCTGTCTCTCTGCCTAACTCCCTAATTCCCGTTCTTGTGTGCCCAGGTCTGGAATTATCCAAGTTCCCCCACTCCCAGCACCTATGAACACAGGCCGTTTCTCCATCCCCAATGAGGTGATACCCCCATAGAGGATCTGGCCGTAGTGTTGATTATCCAGCTGTAACTGTCTCCTGCATAGAGCTGCTCTCACCTCAGCTCTGCTGCGCCTAGAATATTAAAAACCCCAAGCGAGTTGAAGAATCTTGTTAAAGAAAAAAAAAAAAATAGGAGAAAAAGAAATAAAGAATGAAAAAAAAAATGATGGGAGATTGAGAGAAAGAGAGAGAGAGAGCGAGAGGGAGGGAGGGAAGGAAAGAAAGCGAGGAGAGTATGGAGAACAGCAAATTAAAAAGAAAACACTGCCCATGTCTTCACAAACTGAAAAGTCTACCTCATCTAGGCTTGTTTGGAGGGCACAGGAGGTGTCTGTGTGAGTGGGACAATGTTATTTTTAAAGATCCAGCTTTATTAATACATTAAGAAAGAGCTCCCTTGGTAGTATGTGTTCTTACAGCTCCGTCTCAGATCCTATAAAACATTAATGCACTGAAAGCTGTTACAGAGATCTGCACCACCAGCTAGAAGCCTTTACCTTCAAAGCAGCTCCATTACAAAAACGATTTTTAATTTTCTGGGGGGAAAAAAAAGACAAGCTGAAATGAAAAGGGGCTTTTGGCACAGAGCTCAGGCCCTGGCAGTGGGTGGGCCATGGTGTGGGATGTCACAGCCTGTGTTTTTTTGCCTGGCCATGGCACATAAGCATACATGAAATGCACTAGCTCACCACCCAATGAGCGAGCATCCAGCTGGATTTCTATATTAATGGAGTGGGAATACCCTCCACACACAGCAACTAGAGTTGGGGAAAAAAAGCGAGAGATCTGTTCTGGCTGACAGTAAGCACAAGGCATGCACACTGGAGCCTACACTGGGGTTTGTGAGCCCTTGGAGTGGAAAAGAAGATAAAAACAAAAACCCCACAACCCCACACCTAGCCCCCAGAGGCCAAAAGCCACCATGCCTGGAACAAACAGGACTCATGGCTAGAGTATGCCTCCTGCTGCACGGGCAGAGATGATGGCATGTGGTGACTTCAACCCATGCCCACAGTGTCTGAGAGTAGAAAGCAATGTGTGAACTCAGTGGAAAATCCAGGTGATGGGAAAAGGTGCTTCAAAAAGGGGTAGGTCAGCCTGATAGGCCATCAGCCTTAGTGGAGAGTCTGTGGTGCAGTCCCAGAGAGGTGAGGACACCTAAGGCATCACACTGCAACTCCTGCTCCCTTTTCCTAGGCCTTGACAGCTCAGCCCTAAGCTTATATGTCAAGTCCATTTTGGAGCATCCCTCAGTTTACACGACTTGGTTACCCCTCCCAAGTATTTTTAAAGTTTTCCTTTTTAGCACCAGTACAGGAGTTAAAAATGTGGGGAAATTTGTTGTTGTTGTTTACATTTTTTTCTTTTCTTTTTATTTTTCCTTTTTTTTTTTTTTTTCTTTTTTTTTTTTCTCTTTTTTCAGTGAATTGTTGGCATGTTTCAAGCAACAAGACTCATGGGTTGTGGGGTGATAAGTTGGGGGTTTTTTTGCTAAATTCTTTTATTTTTTTTTAAATTCTCACTTCAATTTTAATTCTTGAAGAACAGCTTTGACAACATATATCGCACTCATTATAAGAAGCAAAGGGTTATATCAAAAATTATTAGTATAGAATCACAGGAAACCTGGTTTGGAACCAGAAAAAAATACAAAACAGATATAGATACATAGACACAGGACAATTCTTTTATAATTATTTGGAAAATGTTATTTTCCCCTAATTCTCCATTTTTTTTTTCCTTTATGCGCATATGATGTTTTAACTTTTACCAAAAATGAAAATAAAGACTAATATATTACAAAATGAGTAACAATGTTCATGGTAAGTGTTTGCGCATGGAAATTTTGTTGTTTGCTTGGTTTTGGGCGGGTTTTTTTTCATTCTACACAAGGTTCAGTTCAGTTTCAATGCTTTTTTGTTTTGTTGGTTTACTGTACAGCATATATCAACAACAGTCCACAATAAATCCTGGAAGATCCAGTATCCCCTTCAGGTTTGGTTAATATCCCCTCAATACTCATTTTTTTTTTGTCTCTTTTATTAATATTATTTATTTCTTTTTTCCTCCTCTCCGAAAGAAAAAAAAAAAAAAAAAAAACAAAACAAAACCAAAATAGGCCAAAAAAAAAAAAAAAAAAAAAAAGGCGAAAAAACATCACAACCTCCACGGACGACAGGTCCGTCCTTCTCCCCTCCACGGCCCCAGTCTGCTCCCACTCGCCCTTTCTTTTGTTCAGTGTCCACCTCCCGGGACCCCCCCGCACCCCGACTGCCCCTCGGTGCGAGCGCTCCCCTCTCCGCCGCTCCGCCGCCTCTCCGCCGGGGATGCGGGATGGGCTCTAGGAGCACTGGATGGACATGTAAGGCCAGTTGAAGCTGCTCCCCGACAGTAGCATATCCCTGATGAGGGTTTCGATGGGGGTTTTACCTACCAAGCGGACGAAGAAGAGCTGCTCGATGACGGAGGAGGACACGGTGCGCAGGGAGGGCAGCCGCAGCAGCAGCTTCCCGAAGCGGCTGGGCTGGTTGGGGTACTGGCTCCGCACGTACTCCTCCAGCGCGCACTGCGATTTCTCCTGCAGGCTCTCGATGTGCGCAGCATCCGACAGGCCGCAGGCGTCTGCCCACCGCACCGCACCCGCGGAGGCAGCGCCGAGCGGCGGCGGGCGGGGGGAGAGTGCAGGGAGGAGGTGGAGGAGGAGGAGGAGGAGGAGGAGGAGGAGGAGGAAGCGGGGGGGGAGATGGTTAGTGGCTGGGAACCACACGGGGAAACGCCGCGAGGATGGGGGGCAGCGCAAAGGTGCTCCCCCATCCCATCCCGTCCTATCCCACCCCACCCCATCCCATCCCATCCCATCCCATCGCATCCCATCCCATCCCGCGCACCGCTGCCGGATAAACAACGCGAGCCTCGCCGCGCCTCGTCGCCGCTGTGGGTATGCTCACCCGGAATACGATGGGGTGCCAACACCCCGCTCGTCCCAACCTCACACGCACACAAACACCCCACTCTTCCTTCCCACATCCCCCCCACCGACACTCCGCGCTGCCGAGCGTGGCTGCTGCTCCAGGGAGCCCATCCACCGGGATGCTGGAAACCTGGACCAGCCCCCTTAAACAACGCCGAGGGGAAGAAAAATAAGGTATTGGGGGGGAGGGGGAATAAATAAATGAATGAATAAATAGATAAATAAATAAATAAATAAATAATAACAACAATAATAATTATAGAAACAGCAACAATGATAAGGTAAGCAGAGTGGCACACAGGCAGAGTGAGACACAAGGAGTTTGTTGACATGGCTGCACATCACACAGAGGCAGCGACTGGGACCTGCAGCGACTGGCAGGCAGCCGGCTGGGGGATGCCGTGGGGCAGAGGAGTCTCCTCTGCTCCTGCCTCGCTGCCAGCCATCGCAAATTTGCCAGGTCTTTGCGGGCTGCGTGATAAACCCGGTAGCAAACGGCTAGGTTAGTCCCAGCTTGCGCTCAGCGGGCGTCTGTAGCTCTCAGACACAAAGCTGGGGAGAGCCGCAGCGGCTAAGCCTTGCCTAAATGAAACCAGAGAGACTCCTTCCTTACAGGTCCTTCTGGCACCCAAACTGTCAGAAACATACGCCTTGCACCTTGCAGAGCTATGCGACCTGGGCAAGCTGTACTAATCCAAAAGCAGAAACCCTTCACATCCACGCTTTTGTATCTACGCACGTTATTCTGTGTATATAGATACAAGCAGAGAGGTATGGATGCATCTGTGCATTTGCACACATAGAAAGACACTTACAACACATATCCTATCTCTGAGAACACATAACCCAAACCAGAGGATAACTGTGCACCAGCTGCTTGTGGAAGGACTTGCCCAGGAAAGAACAGTCATGGAAAAGTGGTGGGCAAGCCCAGGTGGTTGAAGCCATCCACATTGCTTCAAAGACTCAGAGTAGATATTTAAAACACCAAACCACAATAATAACCAAAAATCCTAACAAAAAACCTCCAACCAACAAAACAAAAAAATCCTCCAGCCATCAAGATCAGTACAAGGCGGTCAGCCAGCAGTGCAGTTTAACAGATCAAAGAGCCAGACTTTGATAATATATAGATCCATATATGAACGAGTTAATGGCCCCCAAAAAGACATTATAAAAATGTGAATGAAGAGTTGTGACCCTGAAAAGACACAACAAATTAACAAATTATTCAAAGCTATATATGAAATTAAAATAAAATAAAATAAAATAAAATAAAATAAAATAAAATAAAATAAAATAAAATAAAATAAAATAAAATAAAATAAAATAAAATAAAATAAAATCTATTGTACTGGCATTTTTGAAGCTAAAGTCTTCCCTTACCAAGAACTGACTTTACAGAGATTTCGGATCACCTTCGTCTACAATACTACGGCCTCAAGCAAAAACACAAATAAAACAAGCCATAATTTAGGAACTTCAGAGAAGTAGAACCTCTGACCCGAGCTGCGGACTTGGCATCCCTCAGACACACAATTATCTGAGCCAGGCTGCTCTGCTAATCCATACTCTACCTTTAATGCAATGATACTTTGCAACATCTAAAGCACCAGGTTGCAACATATATATCTATCAAAAGCTGGGGCCTGTTCTTGTTTGCAATACATATCAAAACCACAGACCTGTTCATATGTTGATTGCCACAAATCAGATTCCATATTTACATATATCTTGCTATTTTACATGCATTATCTGCCCATTATGCATTAGGATCCTATTCAACTTCCAAACAATGCAATATGAAAGGGTCTTACTGACACCCTGGCAGGGCTTTTTTCTTTATGCCCCATATGTCATACCCTTAAGGTTAGTAAAATATTTATCAGACATTTACGATAAGTGCACCTATAAGTGTAGGTCACTGGACAATGTGGATGGGGAACTTGCTCTCTGAAAGGGCATCAGCCTGATTCGTGTGTGTGTTGGAAAAATTGGCCACGGATTTTGCCTTAGACCTTCAAAAACTCAGAATTTTCTCATGCCGATAGTATCTGTTGGGCTTCAATTATTTTAAATGGTCTGGCATATGCCTTCACTTGGGTTTTATTCCACAGCCTTAAGTGGGGGTGGGAAGTCTCAATTCTCCCTTCAGAATGAGATTAAAAATAATAATAATTAAGGGATCCACAACTCGAGTATATTATGCAGCCCAGAGAGGTGCAATCCATGGGAGAAATAATGCAATCCGTGTTTACTGAAGGTGAATTATTATTCCATCTCAGAAAGTGGGCTAATGTGAAAATCCTGTGTGTGCCTTGCTTTTTTACATGGCAGTGTGTCAATAAGGGAAAGCTCTATATTTTTTCTTGCAGTCTATGGAAAAGAAATTATGTAAATAAATAACCATTACTGCTCAACACACTCCAGCCTTCCCCTTTGTAGTGGCGGCAATGTATTTCATGTTACATGTTCAGAAGAGTTTAGTGTTCAGAAAATATAGACGTGATCAGCTGGCATCTAACCAGAAATCAAAAGTTCTGATTGCGCTGCAAATAGATTTATTTGATTTATGTTATCTGTCTCTGTCTGTTCCTGGAAACATATATTTATGACGATGAAAAGGTAGCTGCAGGAATTAATATTGCAAAGTTTGGCAGTGGGGGGAAGGAGATGAGGGCAAGGAGGAGGGTGTGGGAGAGAAGGCAAGAAAGGAGCTGGTTTTGGGTTACTACACAGCTTTTGGATGATGTCCAGAATTTTACAGATTAAATACATGCTCTCTGGAGCCCAAATGTAAAAACCACAACAGGAGAAATCCATGCCAGTTTTAGATACTAAGTCCTTAGTGAAGGACTTTGGACAATATGTCCAAAAATGTCTTTTCTGTCACTTAAAGTTTGTTTAAAGTTGGATGACTTTGAGAAAGGCTTCTCATGAATTCCCCTCTGAATATGCAATGAAAACAATTTTAGTGAAAAGTGGAAATGTGTGGAAGGGGTAAGAGGTAGTAGATTACTCCTGACAGCAATATTTCCATTTTCTGAGATGCCCCATGTGATCCTGCCCTGAAATAATATTATTGTTCCCTTCCTTCATTCTCCACTTCACTGTGGGAAGGGGCTTCTCCCCTCACAAATATTAAGTTATTATATTTGTTTTTATTATGTGTAAATGAAGGGCTTCTCTAAAGCCACTTGCCCTTTTTCTAGCCAAGGTCAATTGTTTTGGAAGTAAACGGGGAGGATTTGCGGGAACAGGGAGAGAAGAGAAAGAAAAAAAAATTAAAATATTCCCTTAACCATGTCCCTGTCAGGGGCAACTTCCTTCACAGGGCCTTTGGCATGTGGAAGGGTTGAGGCACAGGCCAGACATTTTCCCAGCTCTGCTTGGGAAGAATCTCTCCAAGTTGGGTCTGGGGAGAAAAAGGGTTCTCTTCGACTGTCCCTGTGTATTGATGAGCTCCCTGAAATGAATGGGAAAGTCTGGCAGTCTGCAGGCAGGCTGTGGAGTTAAATCACCCTGATAAATGCAGGCAGGTCTCTTTGTCACTCTTGAAAAACATGTTTCCATCAAGAAGACTTATTATGATAAAATACATTAAAATGTCGAGTTGGCTATTCAGTAAATCTTCCATTTGTTTTAAGATTTGCACATTATCCTTTGCAAAGAAATATTCCCTCCAACACTGCGAGACTGCATTTGCACTGGAAATAAAAGGGGGCAGTCACAGTACATGTCTCCGACCACCCTGCATACAAATTAGATATCCTGTCTAAATAAATTATCTGATGTTCAAATCGATATTAATACTACATTTGCTGCATTACAATATAGTGCAAATTTAGGAGTCATTTTAATACAATGTAAATACTATCTTTCGTGCTTGAAAGGCAACAAATATTGATGGATTATAAACTGCTCAGTGTTAAACAAGGCCTTTGAACGATTTGCCATCTTTGTTCAGGAATGCTTTTAATTTTGCCTTGGCCTGGTTTTAAGTCACATTTATCAGAACTGTTTAGTTATTGCTAATCGGGAAAAGAGGGGAGAGGCTTGTACAAGAGAGGAGCTAGGGGATGGGGAGAGGGTGTACAAAAATGAAAAAATGAAAAAAAAAAAAAAAAAGAAAAGGGAAAACAAGTAGGAGAGGTGGCAATTAGCCACATCGTGATGATAATTAGAATAATAATTTTAAAATTACGCTGCCCAGACTCTTATCTTGCCTTGTTTCCATTTCCTATATTTCCTTCACATAGTTCCCCTTTGATGTTTATAAATTCTCCCTTGCAGGTTACAATAATAGTATACGTATTATATTCTTATAGGCTATGACCAGAGCACTTCAAAGGCAATGCTAATGCAACTTTCCTGCTACTTAATTCAAACCATCTATCACAGGGAAAAATTGTTAACATGCATGTTTCCACCGCCTACACTTAATTTGATTTTGGTTTTTAGTATTTTTTTTTTTTTTTTTGGAGGGGCTGTGTGTTAAAGAGCCAGTATCAGTGGTGATGAGGGAGAGGCTGATCCCTGGACCGGAGTGTACCCCCATCAGGTGCTATGTTTCCTCGGCCTCCAGTCCCTTTCCTTTAAAAATAATTCTATGTAATTTTTCCCCCCTTATTTTCCCGCAGGTGGTTGGTTGGGTTTTTTTGCCCCTTTTTTTTTTTTTTTTTTTTTTTTTTTCCTCCAGACTTCTCGCATCCCCAACCCGTCCCCTCACCTGAGGTGAAGAGGACGATGGCTTTCAGACAGCTGTACTCAGCCGAATCGACGTGCAGCGCCTTCAGCTTCTCCACCTGTTCCTGGAAGATGCGGATGTGGTCCATGAAGGCGACAACGCGGTCTGCCGACATGGGGGAGGCGTGGAGGCCGGCGGCGGCCAGGAGCGGGGCCACATGGAGGGGCATGGAGCACTGGGCAGCGTTGAGGACGAAGAGCTCGCTCCAGGTGAGCCGCAGCAAGGCCACCTGGTCGGTGATCTGCAGGTCGGGGAAGAAGGGGATGTTGCGGGCCCACTCGACGGCGCTGAAGAGCAGACGGGCGGCCAGCTCGCAGATGTTCTCGATGCCCATGATGTTGTTGGGCTGCATGCACTGGCTGCCGTAGCGGGAGGTGGGGTAGGGCTCGGCCCGCAGCAGGAGGGAGATGTATCCCGAGAGATAGCAGTGCCCGTTCAGGGGGTCGCCGTTGGTCAGCGCGTACTGGCCGGGGTTGGGCTGGGTGGGCGGCATTCTTCCTCGCTGAACCGCTGACAAAAAGAAGGAGAGAAGGAGAGGAAATGTGCATCCAGGAGGCTTCGCAGGCATCGCCCCGGCGGCGCTGCCAACCAGCCGGAGACAATGCCGGGGCTTCTTCCCCCCTCCCCGCCAGCGCCTCGCCCCCGGCACACGCACAGGCACGGACAGACAGAGGCATGCGGAGCCGGGCAGCTGCCGCCGACCCGCATCGCGCCCCCCGCCCGGCCCCTGCTCCGGCCCCGGCCCCGGCCCCGACCCCTGCTCCGGCAGCCTCAGCCAAGCGCGTTCCGCTCCCCCCACCCCGGCCACAATGCAGACAGGCTTCACAAAATAAACAGATTAAAAAGAAAGGGGAAAAAAAAAAAAAAAAAAAAAAAAAAAAAGCCAAGGCAAACAAGACAAATCCGCACACAACCCCCCCCCCCTCCCTCTTCCCCCCTCCCCTCTGGTAACAAAAGAAAGACCCGCACGTAAAAAAAAAAAAAAAAAAAAAAAAAAAAAAAATTCAAAGAAATCCTCCGGGTGGTGAGAAAGTACAGTTAAAAATCACAGCCAACTGTAAAAAAGAGCCAGGCTCTGTTGTGAATCCCAGCCTATTGCCCTGATACCACTGAAATTTACGAAAAAACTGATGTGTCTCTTTTTAGAATAAAACATTAAATAAAGCAATTCAGAAAACCAAATGCGTCCATATTCTTCAAAAATACCTCGTCGTTACCCTTCAAGCTGGAACAGGTCGCAGCGTTCCAGCTCCCCACTGCTAACTTTATTACACAGAACCAGCTTTCCATAGAGTCCCCCCCTCCCCCGCCCAGCAAAGTTTTCCCTGCTAAAAGGAAGAGAAAGGTTAAATATTATCAAGGGGAAGGGGGAAATAAAACAAAAATGTCCGAACTTACAATAGCCAAACATTCGTGGAAAAAAAAAGGAACGGTGTAATTAATATCTTTGGTGAGCTGTTGCCACTGCAAAAGCCTGCAGTCAGCGTTGCACAGTGAATGCACAAGCTTGCAACTGCAAAAACACTGGATTCATTAACCATCTCCACACAGAGCGTAAGCATGCCTCGAGTCCCGAAAGCTGACCAAAGTTGGTGTTTTTTTTTTTTTTTTTTTTTTTTTTTTGTGTGTGCGTGTGTTTTACTCCATCAGTGCCAGCGTTTGCAGCCGGCTTGCCATGTAAACAAACGTAACTTCAGGGGAAGATACGGCTACTCAGGCTTGCTTGTACCCTGCACACGCAGACACACACCCGCACAACCGCACACGCTCGCTGGCACACACCCGCACACGCAGTCACGCATGTTTCCGGCGTGCCACATTTTTCTCAACTTTCTCTTTTCTTCCCCAACGAGCCCTCCTCGCCACCCGGGCCAGACCTCTGTCCTGCTGCTCTACCTGTCCCTCTTCAATCTACTTGCAAACTTGGCAGATATTTTTCATTTAACTGTGTGCACAGTTCTCACTTTTTTGTTTATTTTTTCTCCTCCTTCCTTTTAATTTTTTTTTTTTTTTTGCTTTCCTCCACTCTCCCAGGTTTGTACCAACAGCCCCTGCAGCTATCAATGAAGCCATCATATTTGTGAGCTCTTTCATATCTGGAGCAGCCTAATTCAATTCCTTTTCTTGTGGCATATAAAATAGAGTTTTAAAATCCCTGCTTCGCAAAATAATCTATTTCGCTGACGTGACATCTTTAGAACATCTTTAACGACAGTCAGAGAGTAAACTTTAAACCGAGAGAACATGTTTCGAGGAGAAAGGAGGGCAGGAAATCTCCCTACACCAGAATGGGTCTGAACTCAAGGAAAACCACAGGCAACTTTTGGAAAGGAGGAGAAAAAAAAAATAGCACAGCAGTTGGAAATAGTGGGGATCCCGCTGCCAGATGCAGGCTGCGGATGCTGCTAAAATGAGAAGAACCGAGGTTATAAATCGAGATTAGTATGAAGACTTTAAGGAGAGGGTGGAGTTTGATGAAGAAATAAAATGAGCAGTGCACTAAGAAAAAAAAAAAAAAAAAAAAAGAAAGAAAAGAAAGAAAAAAAAAGAAATGACAGAAGTACAGAAACACGGTTCAGCCACAAACTTTCCTTTGAACGCATGGAATGAAAACAAGGCCAAATCTCGCACAGAAGCACACTCCGGGGCACCGGGAAGCACAGGGAAGCGGAGACAGAGTAGCACATTTTCTCCCTTTTTCTTTCTTTCTTTCTGTCTGTTTTTTTTCTTTTTTCTTTTTTTTTTTTCCTCCCCTTTTCTCCCTTCCATCTTTTTCACACCCTTTCCTCTTTCTCTAATTACACGTCTTTCATCTTTCTTTGGGAAAAAAACGAGCCTGAGAGGTGAATCTACCGAGAAGTATCGCAGGTTTAAAAAGAAATGATGGGGTGGAAAGGGGGTGGGGAGGGGGTGAGGGGGAAGGAAGCTGAATGGAACCACATCTCGTACGGGAGAAAGATGTATCTCCCCCCACCCTCCGGTCTCATGCCAACAATAGACAAAACCACATCTAAAACACGCACACGCACACACGCATACACGCGCGCGCAGGGGGAAGTGGGGATAGCGGCTAAATGATAAATATTTAGCAAGCGATTGTAATAATAGTAGTAATAATAATAATAATAATAACAATAACAATAATAAATTCTCTGCACAATTATGGGGAAAGGGGAGAGTGTGGCAGTGCCGGAGAAGGGGGTGGGGAAGAGCGGGAGGGAGGGCAGGAGGCACAAACCGAAAAGCAAAAGAAAACACCACCAACCACCATCGACAATAACAACAGAACCTGGTGCAAAGCTGCCAGATGGAGTGCAGGCAGAGGAAGAGATTGACGTGTGCATGGAAATATATAGAGTCCTGGATTGCTACGAAGAGCAGTAAATATATATATATGTATACACACATATATGTGTGTGTGTTTATTTTAATATATTTATATTTAAATGCGTGTGTGTTTGCACGCCGTGCGTGTGCGCGCGTGTGTGTGTGTGTATATATGTATATGCATATAGGTGCGCGTGTGTGCGCGTACGGACAGGCAGACACAGACAGACGGAGAGCCCTCGCACACGCACGCCTGCACAGCCACGGGGAGAGGGGAGCGATAGCATAGTAGGGAAGAAATATTCACCTTCCCGCCTCATGCCCACTTTGAGGCACTTCTTGAGGCGGCAGTACTGGCACTGGTTGCGGTGGTGCTGGTCGATGGGACAGTTCCTGTTGGCGCGGCATGTGTAAGTTAAGTTCCTGCGGACGCTCCTCTTGAAGAAACTTTTGCAGCCCTCGCAGGTGAACTGGCCGTAGTGCTTGCCGCTGGACTTGTCCCCGCACACCACACACTCGATGTGCTGCTGGCTCTGCCCCGAGCCCTGCTGGCCCGCTCCCTTGTCTCCGGCCGTGCCCGGCGTGGAGGGGGGTCCCGGCTGGCTGGGGGTCTGCGGGGTGTGTGGGGTGGCCGAGCTCCCTTGCTGCTGGGGCTGCTGCTCCCGGCCCGGCTGCGTCGCGGCGGGGTTGGGGCCGCTCGGAGTGCCCCCGGCCACGTCTTCCTGCGGATCTCGCCAGCTGCTAACTACCATTGCCATATCTCGGGCCCAAAAAAGTGCTGGGGAGCGGCGCGTCTCGCTGCGGGCTGCCGGGGAGTGAGGCGGGGGGCGGGGGGCTGGCGGCCGCCCGGGCGCCGGGGGCGAGCGGAGAGCGAGGGGACCCTTGCTGCCGCCTGCCTCCGCCTCGGCTGCCGCCGCCGCTGCCCTGCTGCCGCCGCCGCTGCTGCCGGCTGGAGCCGCTCCTGCCGTTTTCTTTATTTTATTTATTTTTCGCCGCCTCGAGCCCCCCTCCTCTCGCTCGCGCTCTTGCTAATTTTTTTTTTTTTTTTTTTTTCAGAGAGGGGGAGGGGGCGACGGAGGATTTTCTCCCTCTCTCTTTCCCCCCCCCTTTCCCTTTCCTTTTCCTTCCTTCCTTTTCCTTTCCTTCCCTTCCCTGCCCTTTCCAGCGCTCCCCCCCCTCTTTAAAATACCCCCGCCTGACCGCGTCCCCCCCTCTGCTCCCGCTCTCGCTGCCTGCTCTCGCCCTCCCCCCCCCCCCCCCCCCCCCCCGCCGCCACTTCAAGTTGCAAAATCAGAAACGGCAAACAAGGCTGTCGGGAGAGGCATTCAGGAGAGTAACACGCCGGACACGCACACGCAGGCAGACACGCGCGAACACTCGGCTCCCCACTCGCGCACTCGCACACACGCACGGGCACAGGCACACGCGGTCCGGGCGCTACGAGCGCGGAGGATGTGCAGGCATAGAGGAAGCCGCGGCGCCGCCGAGGAGGAGGAGGAGGAAAAGGAGGAGGAGGTGGAGGAGGAGGAGGGGAAGGAAGAGGAGGAGGAGGAGGTCGCCGCTCGCCGCTCGCCGCCGCCGGGGCTCGGCCGCCGCCGCTCCCGCGGAGGCTGCTGTCGCTGTCGCCGCCGCTGCCGCCGCTGTCGCCGGTGTGGGCTCTCGGGGAGGCGGGAGGTCGAGAGAGGAGCCGCTCGCCGGCGATCAGAGTATGGAGGTGTCCGGGGGCCAGGTCCAGGGCAGGGCGCCGTCAGCCATTCAGGGCGGCGGAGCCGGGGAGCGCGGCGGAGGCGGGCGGGGAGCTGAGGCAGTTTGATCTCCTGTCGCGGCGGCGGGGAAGGAGGAGGAGGAGGAGGTTGCCGGTCGCTGCTCTTTCTCTCCCGAGCTGCTCTCTCTCGCTCTCTGTCTCTCTCGCTCGCTCGCGCTCTCTCTCGCCTTTTTTTAAAAAAAAAAAAAAAAAAAAAAAAAAAAAAAAAAAAAAAAAAAAAAAAATCGCAGGAAAAAAATCGGATGTGACTAAATTCGCAGAGGAGACGAATTCACGGCGAAGTGTAAAAATAGAAAACGGGAATAATAATGACACTTGCAGGAAAAAGAGAGATCCAAAGTAGGTCGGTAAATAAATCCTCTTCTTTTCCTCTTTCTTGCCTTTTCCGTCTTCTTCTCCTGTGAGAGCGCACGATACTGGTTGCGAGGGAAAAAAAAAAGAAGAAAATCGGTGGAAATCGCCCCAAAAAGATTCTTTTTTTTTTTGTTTGTTTAGTTGCCTAAAAAAAAGTATTTCGTGTAAAAACTCATCACCCAGAAGAGAAGCCCTCCCCCAAAATAAAAAAAAAATAGGCAAGAATGGTCAAAATAATAACGGTATTAAGATGTGAACGCGTTCTTTCTGTCTCTCTCTCTCCGGACTTTCCCCCTCCCCCCTGTTTCTCTCTCTCTCCTTTCCCCCTTTTTTCTTTCTTTCTTTCCGAGTTTTTTTTTTTTTTTTTTTTTTTTTAGTTTCACCTCTCTCCTCTTCTCCTGCAGGAATGGAGCGAAAGACACAAGGAGGAAGGGTGGAAAAAAGAAGAAAAGGAAGGAGAAGAGGGAGATGAAGGGGGGGGGGCACACAACTAATAGAATATGCAAGAAAGGGAAGGGGGGGAGAGAGGGAGAGAGGGGGAGAGAGGGAGAGAGAGGGAGAGAGAGAGAGACCCAAAAAATGAATGCGTTTAAACGGGAAGCCTAGCAGAGCAATGTTTCCGAAAGGGGGATCTGCGCGAATGTCTGTATATAGTGAACTTTGACACTACTATTGAAACTGACACGTTTCTATGGAGATCGCTGCCTTATATGGAGCTCGTGTCAAGGAGCCAAGAGAAGGGCTGCTGGCAACTGATAATCAAAGGCGACTGACTGGTCAGAGCCCTGAACTGGGGGGAGAGAAAATGGGAGGCTAAGGTTAGCCAAGCCTCCTTCACTCCATTGGTTACCCCCCCAACTTCCCCCACCTCCCCGCGCTTCCCCCCCTTTTTTCTCTCTCTTTTTTTTTTTTCTTTTCTTTTTTTTTTCCTTCTTTTTTTTTTTTTTTTTTTTTTTTTTTTAAATTAAAAAAAAAAATCTCCGCTACCTACTGACTGGGATGGGGAAGGGAGGGGAGAAGGCAGGGGGGAGGAAGGGAGGGAGGGGAAAAGGGAGGGAGGAAGGGTAGAGAGAGGGAGAGGAGATTCTTCTGACAAGCACAATATACATTGAGATCCCCCTGTGCTGCTATTTACTTTGAGACCTGATTAGTACGGGTCGTCTACGGCCCCTCTCCCCCCACCCCATCACACACATGGCCAGAGGAGGATGCATTGCGATAGGCAGAAAGGTGCAATTAAAAGGACGTGATGTGGGCTCCCTGTGAAAAGTTGATGTGGGGTTTTTGGTTTTTTTCCCCCTGCAGATCTGAAACAGGGATTTGTCTCCCGCTTCGGGGTTGCAAAAGCCACTCCATGTGGCTTTTTTAATGATGGAGAGGGAAACGCTCGCTCTGCGCGGAGGAGCAGGCGTCCGTGTATGCGCACCCTTGTGCACACACGCACTGGAGTCCACACAAGTATTCAAACCCCCATATGTTCCCATCCCACTTCGGGCTATTTTTGCAGCCTGTCCCTCGTCCCTCATCTCTCATTACTCACCGAACACGTCCATCCGCAGCCCCGCAGGGCTCCAAGCTTCTCGCGGCGGTTTCACCCCTACCTTTTAATTTTATTTTGGCGGGGGGTGGGGGGGGGCTTTGTGAGCACTCAGAACAACCCCAAGCGCCCTGCATGCAATGCTCTCCCCCTCGCTCCCCTCCCCGCGGATCCCCTGATGTCCCGGGGTGCACGGGGGGTGCTGGGGTGCCGCTCCCCTCCTTCCCCGGCGCTCCCCTGAGCGGCCCCGGCCCCGGCGAGCAGGAATCGCTGGCTCCGGCTGCCATCTAGTGGGCACGGAGCCGTCGGCCCGGGGGAGCCCGTGGATAGGGGGGTTCCGCGCCTGTCTCCGGCCTTCCACCCCACTCCCTATTTTTACCAAAAAATGTATTCCCCCTTTTTTTTTTTTTTTTTTTTTTTTTTTTTTTTTTTTTAATTTATTTTATTTTAGATAGAAAACTGCACTGAAGAGAAAACCCTCTCCCTTTCAATTTCTGTCCCTCTCACAAGCCCGCCTTATCTGCAGCTTCCCTTTTGTCAGCGGTCTGAAATTTGGGTTCGAAAGACTGCGTGTGACAAAGAGGAAACTGACTGTAAAAGCTGAATACCTCCCCCCCGCAACAAAAATCCCATCAAAACCAACACCCCAGGCCCCTCTGCTCGACACCATACCCTTATCTCAGCTCTCAATAAAGTTTATAATCAGATTAGAAGCTGGATGGAAAACCTGCAGAAGGAAAGGAAATAAAAAGGTGACAGAAGTTTTATTGTTATTATTTATTTTTGTAAAGTGATGTTGTTTTAATTAAAAGTAAAGAAAAAAAAAAAAAAGTCCCTCAACTTTGATGTTTAGTGATCACGATATTTTTTTTCTTTCCCTGTCAACTCTAAAATCTGAGGCTGGGAGCCGCCTGAAGAAAAGATTCCTTCATCAGTCCTAAGATCAGAATAAACGCTTGATTTTGTTCCGAAATAATGAAGAGATTTTCAATGAGCCCCTTGGCCAAGCCGTCTCTGTTGTATATTGCATTGATAAAAAGGATGTTATTGACTATGCAACAGTAGGCTTCTTTCCTCTCTCTCGCTCTTTCCAAATAAAATCTCCGTCCTGTTTCTTGGTCAGTGAAAAGGTGAAACGAATAAGATTAAATAGGACAAAAAAAGCAAGCTCCGTATGTATATCATCTAGATTTTACTCCCCAGACTGTGAAGAGACAGGGAGTAAAAGAGGGAGAGCAAGGCACGGAGAGGCGGGGGGGGGGGGGGGGGTGGGGGGGAGAGAGAGAGAGAGAGAGAGACAGAGAGAGAGACAGAGAGAGAGAGAGAGAGAGAGAGACAGAGACACAGACACAGACAGAGGCAGAAAGCCTGAGAGAAGGTGGACGGACCCAGCAGCCGCAGCCCGGACCGGGCAGCCTGCCGGCGGCCCCGACTCCCCGGGCGACCCCAGGCAAGTCGCCGCTTCCTTCCTCGTGGTTTCGGGGCAGAGGGAGGGGAGCGAGGCCGCGACACTTGGCAGGGAGACCTTCCCCAATCCTGCCCCCCACCGCCCCCCGGGGCCACCTCCTCCCCTGGCGTCATTGTATTTGGGCATCCCGTTATTTGGGAGGAGTGAGAAGCGCCTAGTCCTCGCTCTGTCCGAGATTTTTTTTCTCCCTCTTCCCTTCCGTTCCCCTTTTCCCCTATGGAAACACGTGTGGGAATTTGCACCTCTCACCTCCCAGAGGTGACCCACGGGGACAGCGGGCACCGACCTCGTGTGCCAGGGCCAGCAGCAGCGGCAAGGAGCCGGGCTGTGGGGACGTGCAGCATTCCAGCGCTCTTCTCTTTCACCTGCTTTGTTTGTTATTTGATCACCTAATGAAAAGATCGATGGCAGCTTGTTTATCTGGGTGATAGTGTCAACAGATTACAGGGGCAGTAATCAGATGCTTCCCAGCCGGGCTGGGCACAACTGTAATACAGAGGGAGCCTAAACAGGCTCCGACTGCGCTGGTCTGGGCAGCGGGGATTGTGCGGCTGGGAGAATTTTTTTCTGTTGGTCTGGCTGGAAACGCTTGGCTGTTTTCATTCGCCCCGTGCTGAGGGAAAGCAGTTTTAAAAGGCGGTTTGTAGAAATAGCAGATGGGTGAAGGGCCGGTGAAGTTTGCGGGAGTCCCGAGGAAAAACCCATCTCCGACGTCCTCTGGCTGTGCAGTAGCCTGTTGGGGAGGGGTGGAGACGAGACTCTGGGCATCCATCAATAAAAGTCTCATGCCTGGGTTGACCAGGTTAAAGCACAGTTCAGTCGACGAGAGGCGTTTCTTCTCCTCGACAAATTGCAGGGACATTTTAAAACTGTCACAACTCACATTTAATTGGGAAATTAGCTTTGATTCCTTTTTAAACCTCTGTAGATCTGGAATGTGTAAAAGAGAAGGAGCTGGGAACTTGGAGACTTAATTTTCCCTCTGTCGCACTAGATGCTGCTTTCCCCAGGCCAGGGTCCAGGCTGAGATCTGAAGGTGGAAGAGTTTTGGGAGGCTTTAGGGGTTGGTTTTGGTTGTTTTTGTTTGTTTGTTTTTCCCCCCATCCTTTCTGTGTCTCCCTCTTCTCCACCCCGTCTCCTCCCTCGTGTAACCCAATCCGGAATGGCACTGGTTCCCCCCTCATCCCCTGCAGAAAGGAAAAGTTCCTCTGGAGATTAGTGGTGCCAACTTTTACAGGCTCTTTCTGGCTGGGAGGGAGGCGGGTTGAGGGGTTATAGTGTGATACAAAACCCAGTTGATGGTATTATTATTTTGTGAGTGGCCAGGCTGCATGTAATTGGGGAGCTCGGATACACAGCCTGTGTTTTCCTAAACAAATAAGTGCCTTTTTCACCTGCCAAGCTCCACAACGTACTACATATATATATTTATATATATATATATATATATATATATATATATATATGTATATGTATATATATACACACACATAAAAAAAGTACTCACAGACACAGAGATGTACATACATATATACACATTATATATGCACACATCTAAGGAGTGGGGTAGATGGGAGACAGTGTGTGAGTATGTGCACACTTACACAGGATGCAGTGAACAGCTTTGGCCTGCAAAAAACCTGTTATTCTTGCTTTCAATTTTTAGTGCATTTAGTCGACCTCAGTTCTGACCTGTGGACACCTACAAGCTGTAAAACCAGAGCGCTGTACTGCGGTTTCCCCCAGCCCCACCTTCTTCACTCGGCTGGAGCTTTTTGGGCGACCTCTCTCCTGGGCCGGGCCTGTTGCAAAGCAGATGTGAACGGCCACAGCTGGATCCCCTCAGTCTTAACTCTGTGTCCCAGCCCTGCTGCTGCCCAGTCCCCACCCAGCCAGGCTGGGGGTGGCAGTGCTGTTCCAGGCCTCCGCAGCTGGTGCTAACCAGCCAGGCCTCATTTCCGATCAGCATTGCTGGGGCCTTTCCTCACAGGCCTTCTTATCCCCCTTTCTTTTTTCCTCCCTTTTCCTGCCTCCGCCCTAGCCAGACCTGAAGGGTAACTAAGTTTCTTGAGGAACGCACGGTGCGTGTGCGGGAGGTGGCGCTTCTGGAGGGGATGCGGTCACCCCCCGCCCTGGGCAGGTGTGTCCGGTGAGTGCTGTCGCCCTGGGGAGACGGAAAGAAGCGGGGCTGGCTCCTGCTGTCCGTGCTGCTCGTCCTCTGCCTCCTGCAGCCTCCACCCGCAGCTGTCCCGAGGGACGCGCTCTGGGACGCTCTGTGCAGACCCTGGTCACTTTCTGAAGGTTTGGGCTCGCCCACCCCACCCCACCCCGGACGTTCCGGGTGGATGTCTCTCTCCCGCCTCCTAGTATCCCTGCCACAGCCACCCAGCCCATCGGCCCAGGACGTTTCAGTACATCCCACCGAAGGTGACTGGCCTTGGGAAACAAAGTCCTCCACCTTTTCCTGCTCAGTTCCCCCTCCGCCCATCTGCCGCACAAGTCCTGGGCCACGCCATCATGCGTAACCTGCCTTATTTATTATTAAAAAACCCCAAACAGAACCCCCATGCTCTGGAGCGGACTCTTTCCCCCCGTCTCCTCTTCGACACATCGTACTGGGATCACGGCCGACATCCCTGCGATATCCAGAGCTGCTGCTCATCCTAGCGGGTCTCGTAACCCGCGGGGTATTCATTGTATGTCCCACCCTGTCGAGATGCGCCCGCTCTTCTTCGCCTTCCGCGTGTGTTTAACCCGGAGAGGCGCGACCGCCCTTCCCTTCCGCGCACACCGCCTGCTTCCCTGGAATTTTTTTAGACGGGATTGGCAAAAAAGTGGTGTGACAGCGGCCCTCGCAACTCCCCCCGCCACGCCCTCGAGAAGGCAATCTGCCGTTCCCGCAGCCTCCCCGGCAGCGGGTCCGCGCCGAGCCGGGGTTTGTCATTTGTTAGCACTCAAAACTGCCGGGCTCCAGTGCCAACCAGAAAGCAGGCGCTCGTCATCCCTACAGACAGAAACGCCTGAGCACCCGACAATCAGCCTCTTTTCTCCAATTAAAAAAGAAAAAAAAAAAAAAAAAAAAAAAAAAAAAAGAATTAGGTCTGTGCCTGGAAGTAAAAACCAAACCAAAAGCAAAACTAAAAAACCCCCAAACCCAATCAACAACCGCACAACAAAATAACGTTGTCTGTGTGAGGACGGGAGAGGAGGCAGCCAAAGTGAAGGCCACTTTTCTAACAGCACATAGAAGCATAGCAATTCCCTAGCAGAGCTTCAGGAACAGAAATTGATGACCTTTGGATGCAAATAAAACCTTCTTGTATAAGGAAAATCTGGGAATAATTTTCAACACACTCGTGAATCCAGGACCAAATATTTACATTCGGTACAAATAAAGCTGCAGTGATCTGAGCACTGAAGCCAAGAGAAACAAAATTTTAAGAAAGCCACTAGCATGACGCTTTGCAGCGAACAGCTCTGGCTGTATTTTAAGCTTTCGGCTCCTGTTAGGGCCGAATTTGGTGGTTTTAAGATTCCGTATTGGGCTGGAGATTTTGATGAAGAGCTGACGTTTGGAAACGAGTTTGTAAGTCGTGAGATTGTCCTGACAACGCCATCGACGGCAGTACATAATAATTTCCCTAATAGTTACCTGTCAGAGATCCCATTTCTTTTACTGAGGGGATTAGTCCGTCAGGAGTAGATTTGAGCTGGACTTTCTGCAGACCAGAGACCGGCTCCAAGATGTTTGAGTATTTAATGTCACTTTCTCCCCTGCATCCGAGATAAAACTGCGCAAAAGTATGATTGCTGGGAAAAACTCGGCAATGCTAGTGCAGTAGCGATATAATCATATTTATTCATCAGAAATTGATCTGAGTAATAAACCTTAGCATTTCCATTGAAACTGTCAGGAGCAAGATATGTTTATTACGGCGTATTCTGTCTGCGTGGGGAGGACGGGGGTGCGCTTTAGATAAAGTTTAAACGAAACAGAATAAACACAGCAGATCGCTCCAGCCCAGCACAAAAGCTATAAATGACTGCTATGTATTTTACCAAGCAAAGGCTTTTTTATTTTTTGTTTTTAATATAATTATTCACACGTTTCTAGGGGTTAAGCCCAGACATATCCAACGGTGTCGTTAATAAGTTACACAAAATTGCCTGATCCTATCAAACGGGTCTGGAGTTATATGTTTTATTGTTAACCCCTTCCACCGAATCTTCTGAAGCTGAAAGGGAAAGGGAAAGGGCTTTTGTCCGAGTTGATCCTTGGCTATTCTGGGGCTCAGGTTGGTGTGAAAGGGACGAGGAGGTCGCTTGAAATCTCCTTTTATCTACTCCTATTTTCTCTCTGGATCAGCAACTTTGAATAGACACCATCTAATCGCTCGTAATGGAAAATGAAAAGAAAAAAACCCCACCACCCAACAAAAAACAACTGTGTGTGTGCTCTGGGAGCTGCGAAAATGCTTTTGCGCGGGGCTGCCTGCCCGAACGGGTGCGTGCCCTCGAGTGCGCCAGACAAGGAGCGGCGTGAGCATCCCCCCGCTCTGCCGTGCGCACCCTGCGCCTCCGCGGAGACACAGCCGTGCCCTGCCTCTCCTCCCTTCCCCCCGCCACAGGGTATTCCCTGCCTGGGGCCGGGTGGTCTCGGAGCAACCAGCACCCCAGAGACCCCTTCTCCGTGCCCCGGGCTGTAATGACTTTTTTTTTTTTTTTTTTTTTTTTTTTTTTTTTTTTTTTTTTTGCGGGGCGATGCTCGGAGTAGTAACACGGAGGGTCGAGCGATATTATTTTCTCTCTCACCCTCAGACTCCCAGATTTTCGTAGTTTGCACTTGTTGCGGGTACCTGGACTGAGAGACAGTCCCGGGCGCCGGGAGTGGGTAACCCCAAAGAAGGAGCTGCTCTGTACTGGGCAACAAACTCCGCACATCGGCCGGGCACGGGCGGAGGTGTCCGCAGGTTTCTGGGGATTATCTTGCCAAGGGTGCTGTTTATTTGTTGTTGTTGTTTTTTAATGGGCAAGGGAAAAAAAAAAAAAAAAAAAAAAAAGAAAAGTGGTGGGCAAACTTGGGGTCCTCTGTCAAATAGAAAAAGCTTTGTTCTAGAGGCTCAATCCAGGACACTATCTCTTCCCTCCTAGCAGCTCAGAAATTGGCGTTTCTTTCTCAGTCTGGGATGCTTTTGCTGTAAATTCCTTCATGTGACTACTTTGTTGCTAAGGCTACAAGTTCCCATCCCGACACACAAATCTTTTCCACTCCAGGAGCAGCTCAAGTCCTGGGCAGAAGTCATGACTTAAGAGACTAACTTCAAACTCCTTGGAGTGCCTCCCTGCTAAATACCTGCTTAAGTCTGGAGGTTCAAATGAAGTGCTCCCCCCACCATCGTGTGTCACCCCCCCTCCTTCTTTCCCGAGGTACGTTGTGCTGGGACTTCTGGTAAATAGATGATGAGAAGAAACACAGTCCAATAAGGATTAAATTAAGTAGAAGAAATCCAGGCGGTGTATATTTTGAAGCTCCGATGGGGCGTCAAACTGATGTTTAACACATTTTTTCCACTCACTGTGCACAAGTCCTCAGCCCCCATCGCCTTGTTTAATTTTTTCACCCCCGAGGAGGCGGCAGTTGTGGGAGGTGGACAGAAAAACGCTCTCTCGACCCACAGATCTTTCCCTATCCTCAAATGCCATGGGAAAGGGCAGGGAGACAGCGTGTCCCCAGGCACGGTTGGACACACACACACGCACACACACACATGCGCACACACACACACACACACACGCAGGATCTGTTAAGTGAAGTATTGCGTAGTCATCCAGGCTGTCCCTAAATGCAGAGCTCAGGTGGAAGTGGTGGGTTTTTTTTTATTTTTTTATTTATTTTTTTTAATTTTTTTTATTTTTTTTTATTTTTTTTCCCCTTGTTCTTAGCAGAATTATCCATCTCCTTCCTCCTCATTGCCCTTGCCTCTCTCTTGGTCGCACCGGTCGGGAAAATACAGTTTTATCTCCCCGGCTCAGCAGAGTGGACGCGTGCTTGTGCACGGCTGAGCCCTCCAGCACCGCTGGGAGTGGCTCTCCTGGATGCAAAAGGAGAAAAAAACCTCAACAAAACCCCCTCAACCTCCCTTCCTTATTCCGCCCCTCCAACCCCCAATAAGCCCCAGAGATGCTCTTCTCCTGGAAAAGTTAAGCGTGACTTAGTAAACAGTTGTAAATGCAAATAGAAATGAATAAATAAACCTCAAACCAGGTAGTTTGGGTGTAATAGTTTAGCAGGACTAATTGCAGACAATGAAGCTGAAATGACTTCTCCAATTAGCTGCTGGTTGGAGTTTATTTGGAGGAACTGTCAGCTCCAGCGATGGATAATTGCTTTATTGCTCACAAAACTATCATCTATTTAGAACATATGTGCTAATTACTCTGGATGGGCGTCGGAAAAGAGACCATAAATCTATTAGCCCTTTAAAAAGTCTAAGATACTCGTGAAAGACCAAACTCCTTTCCTTGGAGCTTAAGGGCAAGATTCTTGCCTAGATGGTAGTATTTCCAGAAAAATAAAAAAATAAAATAAAATAAAATAAAATAAAATAAAATAAAATAAAATAAAATAAAATAAAATAAAATAAATAAACTCAGCCATATATACATGTATATTTGCCAGCATATATTTGCGACTTCACAGTGGGAGGGAAAACGGTGGTCATCTTCAATAAAGGAAAGCATCTTTCTGTAGACCAAACTGGTGCAATAAATCACTGTCATAAAACCGATTTTCCTCTTTAGCCTTCCACTATTTTTTTCCCCAAAAAGATTAGTTTAAAAATCTTTTAATTGGATTACTCTGGAAAATTAATCTCCTTTGGGCTGGCTAAGTTTGTGTACCAAATATCTGGAATTAATTCAGTGCCACAAAACGCATCTGCGATGCCTTTTGTTCGAACTAGCTAAAAAAGGGACAGGTAGGGAAGGTGGCATTTTGCCGTACGCTTTCATACCCCCTCGCAGCTCTCTATGCATATTCATCGCTGTGTGTGTCGCATTGTCACGCACAAAATTGCTGTTGTGAAGGACACAAACAGAACTGCTTGCTGGACTGTGTCGTGGGTCAAGACGCCAGTGGGGGGGGCGAGGAGTTTAAGGGGGAGAAATAGAAGAAGGAAAAAGCTTTGGCAGCCCAAGTAGGAGTCGCACCGAGGGTCAGACCCGGGCCGAAGCGGCTCTCCGCGGGTGCGCGCTCTCTCCGCGCCGCTCGGAGCCACCCCGCCCTCCCGCCCCCGCTTCCTGCGGACCTGCGGCGCTTTTGGGGCCATCTGAGGGGAACTCCCCATCCCGGGCACCCGCTGGGGACCAGTGGGATCCCTTAGTTTTTTCAGTTTGAGTGTGAGTCGCACCCTGGTGAGGTGTGGTTAATTGCTGGGGCGGTGGGAGGTTAGAGGCATAATGACTTGTCAGGGGGGTGACTCTGTAAAGCACCGTCTTCTTTTCCTCCGCCTTTTACAAGTAGAGGCTGTCTCGCTGCTAAAAGAGCAATAAAGCTGGGCTCATTTGTATATTTTTCCTTGTTTGTTTTCCCGGAAGCAAACGAACCTGCCGCTTGCTCCCCGTGGTTTATATGCAGATTGACGCTACTCGGAGTCTTGGGGACGAAGGGGCAGGGAGCGGCTCCTCCCGGTTGTGGTGGGGGGGTGAGATGGTGAAAGTTCCTCCTGGGTGGAGCAGGAGGCAGATATCTCTTGTGCGAGTGTCCGTGTGTGCGAGCTGAGATTCAGGCTGGGCAGGTGAGGGGGCAGCACGGGGTGGGCACGAAGCCGGCTGGAGGATGAGGTTGAGGAGTATGAAGGTGGGGATGAGGGTGACGGTAAGTTTCGACCTCTTGAGCACTGGTCTAGCTCAACGTCCTAGGAATAATCTCTCTGCCCAGACCCAAACCCCAGCCACTCCTGCACGCTTGTCGCACTTTGTAAGTTGTGTGTGGCATTTCCAAGTCAGCATTAAATTTTCGGTGTCAGCCGCTGGTGAACTGTGAACCGCAGAGTAGGATTGTCTGCGTTTAATAATACGTGACACAAACACGTGGAGGGAAAACACTCAGAGCAAGGTGAACGTCCCATGCTAAAAGCTGACGCTGGGCATATCACACGAGCCCAAGCCCCGAAATCCTGCAGACAGGTGGGAGACCAGCGCTCACATGTAGCCAAACAACTTCCACCACGAGATCCTTGTGTGGACGTGCACAGGCAGATCGCTCTTGCCAAAGAGCCCTGTGGTCTGCAGGGAATTAATTACTGCACCTCCAATCCCCGCTGACCTTGCACCTCCTTCGTGTTCCTTCCCACCGTGCACAGGTAAAAGTTTTGCAGTCCCGTGCTGTAGCTAAACAGATTAATGAACGTTGACAGAATCTTTATCCCTAATCACATGATGTTAAATGAATCTTAAAGTCCCTTCTGAGACAAACGAAGAATTCTCTCTCTCTCTCTCTTTCTCTCTCTCTCCCGTCTCCCTGTCCATCTGCCTGCATTGTGGATGTGCCCTGTGGAAAATGTTCACAGTTTGGAGGACTCTAACCTTGATTTTCCAGCTTTGAGCTCCCTCTGGAAGCGGTAAGAGCAATTACTCCGTATCACTGTACATATTCCACTGCCATGGTGGATCGCAGGTGTTGCGGGCGCTATTGTTTGCATCCCATCCCTTCCAGAGCCCAGAGGTTGCACCGCCCCGAGCGCTGCCGAGCACACCCTCAGAGCCCGGGGCTCCCCCCTTGCTGGGCACGCACGGAGCTGGAGAGAGACAAACTGGCGTCCTCCCCGCCGAGCACCGGCCGCCCGCTGGCCTCTCCCGCCTGCCCTGGGCACGGAGATTCTTACGAGATTCTGACTTTCTCCCGCGGAGGGAAGAGATAGCTCCCGTGTGGACAGGCATCTTGCACGGTTTAATGTCTAAGGCAAGGCAGAAGGCAAAGGGAGCGGGGACCGCCCTTTAGCCCCAGGCTGGGAGTGGAGGGGCGGTGAAGGCAGTCACTGCACGGAAGGATCCGAGGCAAAATCTAGACAGAGACGACAGGCAAAACAACTCCTAAACAGCAAAATACCTAGAAACCCCGAGCTGTGCACATTCGACCAGAAAGCGCCTGGGACGCTGGCTTTTAGTTTAGGCTGTGCAATGATCCTTTGGAGACGATGTAAAGGGTGCATTTGTAACGAGCTACAAAAGTGAGGGGTGGAAGCAGGATGCTGTGCTATGCCGGAGCATCCCCGAATAGCATTAAACTGTGTCATGAATCAGTGTCATGGTGACGTATGACACACCACAAGGGATCATGATGAGTGACTGGCATAATAGACATAGATAGTGGACCAAAGTCTCCTTGACAATTCTTAGTCATATGTCTTGGGGGGATAGTTTTACATTCATGATCCGTTTATTTGGAGCCAATACAGGGAGAGAGACACATGAAGCACACAGCCGAATCTGTCTAAGTAAGATGAAGACGGGCTTAAATGGCACAAAGCGTTGCCGGGGGGAATCTGAGGAGGTCGCAGGTTTAGAAGCAAAACACTTGTCTGAAACCCACCTGCTTTCAGGTTCTACCTAATTAAACAGGGCGCCCCTGGTTTCTCCTGCCAGCCACGCATCCCCCGTGCCGCGGGCTGACATCCTCCTGTCCCACCGCAAGCTGCGGGACGCCCCTCGCGTCCTTCTCGGGCTTTGCTGCGGGCTGCGAAGCGCCGAGACCCCAGATGGAGAAGAATCCTCCCTTCGGGTCTGCCGAGCAGACAGAAAGCACACCTCGAATAAACGCTCAATCCGAGAAACGCGCCCAGTATGCCCCTCACTACTCGCTGGAGAGCCCGAGTTGCTGGAGCTGCGGGTTTTCTTTTGTTTACCAACTTCCCGAGCTACCAGAGGGAAGTGTCTTTACTTTCTTTCCCTTCCCCTCTCCCCCAGACTAAAGTCCCCTGTTGGCGGTGTCTCCAGAAGGGCAAGAGGGCCCCAGTGACCCTTTGAAGGCGATGAGCACACCAAAATCCTCCTCGGCTGCTTGGGAATGCTTGCCATCCCAGCGGAGATCACTGACAGGCTTCTTCCCGGGAGATTAGGTTCGCGAGGCTCCCTCTTCACATAGACCCTTCAAGGGCATTGATAACCTCTAGAAATCTCCATAGGAGGCATTACAATGCGCAGAACGAGTGACATACGCTCGGAAAATAAAAGTACGAGAGGGGAACCCTCTTCAGCCTGAACCACACCCCTACTCCCCACCCCCAACCTCCCCCCCGCCCCCAAAAATAGTAAAAAAAAGTCTGATGGTCCAGATGCTAAGAAGTTCACTAAATGTATGAGTATCTAATGAAGGCAATAGCGACATTGTTAACAGAAAGCATCTAGTTAACAATGACTTCATTTGATTCGGAGGTTGAAAAAGCCTTTTTAAACCAGTCCAGATTCACTGGCCTAAACGGAGCCAATTTCTGAATGTGGAGGTTGTACTGAGTCTCCCTTCTTTCAAGAAGTCATCTGAAAGGTAATAGCATAGGTGAAGTAATGTAGTTACACTGTGCAAACTTTTGTAGTCCCTTTCTTGGCAATTTAATTCGGTGCTTCTTCACTTTATTAGAAGCAGACTGACTCCATCAACGGCGATCTCCGTGTTTAGACGCATGACTGCTTGAAGCAATTAGGTTCCCCAATTTGCATATTTCTCCCGACCTCAGCAGCATCACTGGATCCTTACGTTATCAACCTTTTTAAAGTAGGGGAAAGTCGGAATAAAACATGACTCCTCAGTGTGTAGGGTGGCGAAGCCGACATGGAAGCGGGCTGTCAAAATTACCTTTTTTTGCCCTTAGAATGGGAGGAGTGAAAAATTAAAATAAACACGCCTCCTGAGAGTGCCCCGGTGGCCGGGTTTCGGCAGTTTAGCCATTTCACGAGTTTCCCGCTGATTTCCAGCGTGTTTCCCAACTCCCACCCGTCCCCTACCGCTTTCGGGGGGTCGCCCTGAGGGATGAGTGATGCTCCCGGTTCTGTCCCACTTCCGAAACATGAGTCACATCCACACGGGGAGAGAAAAACAGCGAGCGAGGGTGCGGGAGCCGGGCGGCGCAGGCACCGCCGCCCCTACACGTGCGGGTTTGTTTTTGTTTTATCGTGACCGGGAGCGGCTGTGGCTCCCAGCAAGCCCCCCTCCCTCGGAGGGGAGGGGAGGGTGTCATTTGGATACCGCCAAGTGATTTTTAAGCACCGGTCGACGGTATCAAATCCGTACCGAAACCGCGTGGGCTTCCCTGAAAGGGGACTCGCAAAGGGGTGCGAGGATGGAGGGGGAGAGCGGATCGAGTGCTGCCCAGCCTCTCTACCCTCATAAGCGGTGATAAATGACGATTCGGACAGTGGGCTACTCCTTGTCCTCAACCTCCCCTCCGACGCTGCCCCACATGCATCCCATGGAGCTGAAAACGCGGGTAAGGATCAGTGCAACTGGTGCCCGAGGGGCCCGATCCTACAAAGCCTGGAGAGACCCTCCCCTTCAAAAGGCAGCCCCTCAGCCACTTGCCCATCATGGGCAAAAAGAGCCATTTCCTGCAAGCCCATGGATGGGATCGGGGGAGCTAGTGCTCAGCAGGCAGAGCCATCCACCCAGAGCTTTGCAGCAGCATGAAGAAAAATCTCTATAAAACTAAACAGGCAATCAGCTGAAATCTATCCTCTTTAAATAAACTGATTCCTTAGTATTTTCCCAGTATTGTTGTAAGTTGTTGTCTGTGATGTCCCCCAGGGCTCTTTCCTCTTCTCTCTGATTTGGTGTATAAAAGCACCTCTGAGTGATGGATTACTGTGTCATTGCAGCCTGCGAAGGATTAATTTGTTTCATTGATTTCTCTTTAGGCAGATTGCCAGAATTCTCTGCTTCCCACCTTTCTCCAGGACTTCCAGCAGTAATAGACAGTAACAGCCTAAGACAAATCAGCCCATTCTTGTAAAAATAGAAACACAAAATCCTGAAGTCCCAGGGAAGCTGTAAAGAAGTTTTTTCCTTATGCTGTAGACCCATTGATTCTTAAAGTGACTCGATCTTCTCTCTTTTCACCACTTCCCTTCTATAAAAAAGGTTACCATGTCCTGGTGGGAGTTGCTTAGTCTCAAGAGCAATTTCAACAAGCAGTTGGATGTGAGCAGTGGGCATTTGATGGTCACGGAGAGATGTTTTGTTCATGCTAAACAGCAGGGGTAGGAATTACAGGAAGATTGCATAAACTTCTAGGTTCATTCTTTCTTAAAACCACCAGACCACCTGCAGCTAATCAGTTTTCTATCCATCTACCTATCTGGGATATTGAGATAAAATGCAGTTTATGTCAGGTCCTGGAGCTGCTGGTCTGATGGATATGGGGGTGGATGGGACTGGGATCTCCCAGATCAATTCATCTGCATGTTTTCAGGATAATCTGATAAAAAGTTAGGCCTTGTAGTGTTGGGCTGTGGCTAAAAAAGAGAGCTGGGCAGTCCTTTCAGTGCAAATTGTGGAACCATGTGGGGAGAGAACAAGATCTGCTGCTGGTACTCTGATCAAACACTGCTCTTTCTAGACCTGCTTTTTCTGCAGCAGAGTCAGGACAGCTGTGCTTTTCTGTTTGCTTCTACAGTGCAGCACTAAATACTGTATTGATTGAGTCTTCACAAGTTAAACTTTGGGTGTACCTAGGGCTATGTATAAACTACTGTCTTTACAGCTTGGGCTTGTGGAAAGCTGTGCCATGCAAAACCAGCATTTTAGATATCATGAAGAGCAGAGAAATTTTTATTTTACCTCTGTATTTGCCTTGTGATGAGTGTAGCTCAATAGCTACTTTCAAAGGGACAGTAAGTTTATTGTACTGGATAGTACAGATCCACTGAATAGCAAACCTAGAAAATTTTGAAGTTAACAGTCCTACTATTTTTTCCACATAGTCTCTTAGTGGATGCTAGCCTACTACTTTCTTTTATTAATTTTTTGTAATTTCAGGTGTAACCCAAATACCAGTATACTAGGGTCACAGCACCATTTCCTTGTTATTCCACAAGAAAATACACCTTGCCCTGCCTGAGTAATGTCCTTGTGTTTTCTTGCACGAGATCCCTCTCTGCTCTGCCGAGTCTAACTTTCCCTTCTCTACCTGGCAGGTTTTGAGGGAACTTTAAGAGTAGTCATAAGGAGTTCATTCTTGTTTTGACTCCTGGGAATCCCTTGAAATCCCTATTTTGTCTGGAGAAACCCTGCAGTGTGGGTTAGCCTGCAGAAGGACAAGGCATGGCAGCCTGGAAAACGCTGTTATCCAGGGGAATGCTGCAAACTTTCCTTCAAAGGTTTCCGCGGTGTAACAGGGACCCCCACATTTCTGGCTTAACACAGACCTCTCTGCCTGGCATTCCCACTCCTGATAGTTTTTCACTGTCAAGTAACTTGTAAAATAAAGGCACAAAATGCAACAGTTAACATTTTTCCTGCTTGGATAGTCAAGCCCCAGGGAGGCTTGGCTCTCAGGGCAGAGTTTGTCTTGCTCGGAAGCAAACGCTCTGCCCCTTCCTCCTTGCCAACCCTTTTCAGCTTAGACAGGGGAATCCTTCTGCTCCTTTGCTAGGCAATAAGGAAAGTCATACTCTTGATTAATAATGATAACAATATTATTGGCTTGGAAACTCTGAGTTAGGAGTGAAGACAGATTTCCATCCTTATCCCTCCAGTTTGCAATAAAACAGGCAGAATCCATCACAGACCAAATTTAAAGCGCTTAAGTGAAGCCCACATCCTTTCATCTCTTCAGGACTGGAAAGAAACAGGGTCTGTTAGATTAGCAAACATTAACCTCTCGCATAGTTCTGAATGTAGGATTAATGCCTACTGAAGGGACAGCTGTATGACCCTCACACACACTAACTATACATTAGGGCTGTCACTCTATTGATTGAGAGAAGTTTGTGTGAAGAAGCACTCCCCACCAGGGAAAAAAAAAACAGACTGGAGTGGGAAAAAGCCATTTGTACTCTGCTAAGATGCACTTTTAAAAATCTCAGTTCCCATTTCTGGCATCCACAGTGCAGATGAGCTGAAATCTGCATGCTTCACCCTGTAGTTCTGGTGCATACAGACCACACACAGTTTTCAGCTGTGACCCTGGGAGTGTCTCATCTTTGGACAAAACAGACCTATGCCAATGCTTTATTTGCACGTAAGCAGAGTTTTTCTTGGACTCTGCCCACATGGGATTTTGTGTCCTTGTGGGATTCTGACTGGCAGTACTTTAGCAAATCTATTCCTACGTAGCTAATTTGGAAGAGACTGGTCTCCAAGACTTTTTTCCCACACCCCATAAAATAATGAATAGAAGAAGTACTGATGAGTAATATGTTTGTCAACTTTCTTTCCATGAAAGTATGAAATCTTCATCCTATGAAAACACAAATTGATTGTTTCCTTGGCTTTGCTGGGTTAGACACAGACACTGGATTTGACTTTGTTAACAGCCAATTCTTTTGTTAGTCTAACTCCTCTTATAACACTGAAGTTCACAGAAGTAACTATAACTTCAGTGCATTTCTGAAAAAAAGACATTTTAAGGGCCCATCAAAACACTTTGTTAGAGCAATCCTGAAGTCTCATCTGTCATTTAAAATTCATATTTTTAAGGTATTCATAACAAAGGTGAGACCAGATATTTCAGAATCGAATCTTTCAGTCAAAGTAGTTTTTAACTGCATTAAGTGTGCTGGCTGACAAGCTGTAAGGATACTGGACTTGCTCTTAGCAGTGCTGAAAACCCTGCAGTTCTGGAAGAGGCAAACATTGGCTTTGGTCAGCCTGAATCATCAGGTATGAGGAAAAACAAACCTGCAAGGAAAACAAACAAAGATGTCTCCTCTGATGGACACAATGGGAATTTGTGCCTTGCTGAGACAGGTCCATATATTTTGTATAAGGCTATTGCTAGACCCTGGGCCCAGCTTCTGGAAAATAAAACAGAAGAGATCCTGACTGAAAAGGTGAACATTTAGTCAGAGCTCTGATACAGTTTTTTCTGCTGCAGCAGGGACTAACTTCTTTTTTTTCCTTTTTTTTTTTTCCCCCTGTAGCATCAGGGAGTAACTTTTTTGCCCCCTGAATTATTTGAAGCCACACATTTGTAGCTGTATGTGTAGGTAGGCAGGGAACAGCTGGATATATGAAAGCAGGAATTAGGTGCTAGAGGGCATCAGTCCTGTTGCTGTCAGCTCACCTCTAAGTCATTTAGCTCAAATAGCCAGGTGAAGGTTAGAAAAAAATACCATGGTATAGTAAGGTACCCAAAAACTGGACACCATCATTTCTCTGGAAACTTGTTTGACCAGCAAGTAATTAGATTTTTTCCTCCATCAAATTTATTTGTTTTTAATTCACCTAGAAACTTGAAGTTGTTTAATGTATGAGGTGGCATACAAGTGGAAAACACTCATGCACTTTTCAACAGTATTTGGAAAGGAACTAGATCTCTTGCCTATCCATTTACCTCTGCTATTATGAAGCTTTAAACCAGCACTAGTAAAATTCACCTCTCTGCATTAGGTGTTGCTATATTGCAGGTCAAAGTTTTGCAGATTGCAGAACCATGGAAAGAATACTATAATTTAATCTGTTTGGTTAGAACTCAGCATTCAATGAGTAAGTTTCTGCTTTTCCACAAGAAGTGTGAATTAAAACTCCTAATGAATAAAAATGCATTGCTTCACATTTTACAGCCATTGTTGTATTGATAGTTCATTTTTTTCCAAGTGAAGTAAAAAGTATGTTTACCACACTAGTGTCTCATCAGTAAGACCACATTGAAAATGTAAGATCACCATTGAAAATGGTGGGATGCTAGATAGTTCCAGTGCTTTATGCAGCTATTAAAATTAGATTCACCAGGACTTCTTTCAGCTTACACCATGTTGAAGGAAGTTAAGGAAATGCAGTTCTGGGTCTAATCAGCTTTTCAGCTTTGCTATATTCCAGTATGTCAAGAAGACCAGCACTAGTAAATCATTTTTGTGTATTGGTAGAGATCATGGTTCTAGAAGGGAAGTATGGTTGTCTCATTCCAAAATCCACTAATTATTAATATGACAACCTTTGCACATGTTCATGAGCTTGTGACTTGAAAATTACCCTGTCAGATGTTTTTTTGAACTTTCTTGACTTACTGCTATGGGACTCCTTCAGCTAGAAACACTGACAGTGAGAGTAGTTGGAAAAATGCATAGGTTTAGTCTACACTGCACACTGCACTAACAATACATTTTGTCCTTCTGCACTCAATTGTCTGTGGATTTAAAATAATTTTGGAAATAATTTTAGCAGTCAGAAAGGCATTATAATCACCTATGATACTTCTCTATCAAAACTGTGTTTTAGCTTCTGAGTTATATTTTCAGGTTCTCCCCTAACATTTGAATAGTAAAGACAAAATTACCCCAGATTTTATAGTGCTTTTTCCTCATTTTTTCTAACTGAGGCAAAATTATCTTGTCAATGTTGCCATTTTGGTTTTCAAATTTCTTTTTTCATCCACTGTCACAATGGCACCCTGTCTGGTGTGTGAGCATTTCTACAAACTTCTGTTCAGAATGTTATGTTTTCACTGGAAATAGATAAAATGCCCCAAAACATGAGTTTTGCTCATGGTTACTCTTCAGTTGTAGTTTACATTTAATTTGATGCTACCTGTTAGAAATCACAGCAGCTTTAGAGAAGGTTTAAAAGGCATGTAGTGATCCCTTGCAATCATTATAAAATAGCATGGGAATGCCTACAACAGTAGTAACAACATCCTGGCTATAATCCAGTTTGGCTAATTACATCCTTTTTTCTATATTCAAGTTTATTTGTAAGCTTGATCCAAAGCTTCCAGAAATAACTGTTTTCCCATTACCACTCTTTGGACTTGGACAGGTTGTATTTCATTGCTAGGTGAAGCCATCTCCATGTTATGTGTTTTTAAAAATTTTAATGTATTTTATTTTTTGGTTGTTTCCAGTTTTGTTTTTTTTTTTTTTTTTTTTTTTTTTTTTTTTTTTTTTTTGGTCTTAAAATGACCTTTGAGTTATAGGGAGGTGTAAGCCTCTGTTCTGGATGATCAATAAAGTAAATTCCTTAAAATCCTTCTGGATAAAATGACATCAAAATATATAATAAATTTAATTTTATCACTTAGCAGCTTGTTCTTTGTCACACAGACATCATCATGAAAAAAATAAAAAATACATCACTACAAATATAAAAGACAAGAAGCAATTGTCTGTCAATGGACTTGCTTTGTAGGTAGGGGAAGACGTCAAAAATAAAGCATCTCACAGCATGGGTGCACTAATCAGTTAAAAATGGCCTGATTCAGTTGTCAGGATATCAAAAACATATTTTTAGAAATGCAGGAGATAGCAATGAATAGTGTAGCAAACAATGAGTTAAAATTTCAATATTAGAGAAACTGCAATTAAAGGACTTGCTAAGTAATGCTAGCTGCATGGCTCAGAAGTTCTGTTTTGCAGCAAAAGCCTGGAAAAGGAAATAAGTATTGAAAATCTGCACTTCTGAATATGATTAACACATATTAAACTACATCTTCAGCACAGTTTCATATTTGAGGTGTTTGTGTCTTGTTTCCACCTTGGGCTACAACCATCTATCTGATTGTGAGGGGTTACAGTAAAAATACAGATTTGGATGTCATTCTTTATTAAATAATCATACAATGTAAAGATGCTTCTCAGAGAGTAAAGCAGTTTCTCTTCAACAAATGCCACACTGTATGAATTATGTAATTTCCATGGTTATAAAACAACTTGAGAAATTGTACTGTAACAATATGATACATGCTAGGATTGATTACTCCAAAAATCCTTTCAAGAGGAAAAATTATGGGGGGGATAAGAAAGGGAAAAGCTTTCTTTTCTGCTCAAGCTTCCCTTCCTAAAGATTTAGCTTCTGTGGAGAAAGACCTCACATTCAGTTGTTACGTTGAGTGGTCACTCAATTTGTTTATTCATTACATGCATTAAATAGTCAAGTATATTCTTTTCAGTAAATATGAATAGTTCAATTTATTCTGTTGAAAGAGAGATAACTATCAGAAATAGCAATAGAAGTCACATAATGAGATAAGAATACTAGAAAATCTGAGGATTTTAGTACAGTCCATTATTCATTCAATTCCTGGCAGCCTTTATGATTACAAATCACTTGATTGACTAACTAGACATTCTCAAAGTGAATTATGAATCAGGTTCATTTTTCGTGCTTGAGAGTCGGTACATGTTGTAACTCTTCCACTTTGTGATATATCAAGCTCTTGTAACAGTAATAACAGATATAATCAACTCTTTATTTCAGGACAAATAAATTGGCTTTTCAAAAATGAAATGTGGTTGCTAACATTTTAACAGTGTGCAATGTAATTCCTTCCTGCTATTTGCAGAGTGCAATCTGCTGTGATGACACAGCTTTTGAATATTTGACTTTGCTGAAATTCTTTTAGGAGCCTCACACCCTCAGTCCAGGCACAGAAATTTGGTGCTGGGTGTAAGAGCAGTGAGTGGTTTCTTTACTTGTTGAAAACAAGCCTCAGACACTGAAAATCTGGGCCACAATTTGCCCTTTTGTGCCTAACTCTGATCTCAGCTTGGGAATACTGAACAGTTTTAAAGCTGTTTAAGTTTACTTTGAAACACAAAAATGGAAAAAAAAAAAAGAAGAATCTCTTCTAAAGTGTGCTTGACCCTCAAGTCCTCTTTCATGAAAAAGTCCCTCAGGCTTTTGTGGAAATTATGCAGAGGGAATGACTGGCAGGCTAGGGTAGGACTCATCTGTAGAACAAATGCACAATCAGATCACAAATCCCCCTGGAAAAGGTTTAGTGAGGGGTGCATTTCACCTTCAAATGACGACAGGGAAAACAAAATTTAAAAAAAAGACTGCTCAAAAATCTGTGTGGGCGAATGTCCAAGCACAAAAATTACTTTGAAGAGCATTTGTGACTTAGATCCTCCTGGCAGATGTAGCCCACAGTGCTGGTTTGGCTTTCTGGGGTTGGTGGTCTCTGGATGCTCATGTCCCAGTGAGCAGAGCCACTCCCAAGTGTGTGATAGGGGCTGGAGTACACGGTACAGGGTCTGAGGAACAGGGTACACCACATCCTCTGGTACATGTGCTGAAACAACACATCCTCCCACATGGGGTTCTGTGCAACAACACCACCACAGGTCACAGTTTTGGGGAGGAGGAGAGGATTTTTCTGCTGGTTAGAGAGGTTAGCCTAGTGCTTGCATGCTTATTTTAGTTCTAGAAAAGGGACAGGGTGATACTTGGTGGGTTGATATTATTTAGAGAACAATTTCAAAGACTTCAATCCCCTCTGTTTCCCTTCTGAAACACAAAAGCACACCTCTAAAGCAAGAGGTTTTGGGAGAATAGATGTGTTACCACTTTGGTTTTGGAAGGCTTTAATGTGGTCATTAATTTTAGAAACAATGGTTACAGACTTCAGATTTCTTTATTCATCTTTCTATCTAATTTCTGGTCTTCTAATAACCCTAATTAAATGCTGAGTAGTTTAGAATATTATTAAGTAGTTTCATAGGATTTTAAAAATTTCTGATTACATCATGAGTACAGATTATTAAATATTCCATTCATTTTAAAATTATGATTAAGAGGATAATACCAAAAAAGATGTTTGCAACAATTTTAACTAAGCTGTGTTAATTGAGTTAGGGGATAAGAAATGAGCTTTAAAGGGTGAGAAATGACTGAAATCAAAGCCTGCATAGTTTTAAAATGAAGTGGATTGAGAAAATGGTCACAGTGGCAGAATGGAGGAGGTGGGGGTGGTCAAAATTTGAATGAAGGGTTTGAATAGAAAATTCACTTACTTTTAGTCCATTGTATTGTCTTTCACAGAAATGGTTTGCAATGGCACCTGCTATCTTGTGGGTAAACATGAAAGGTAAAAAAATTCCTGCTAGTTACCAACAGGATACATGCTGCTAATTGCCAGGCAAAGGTATGCAGGAAGAATGGACACAGAAAAATCTGCTCAATAGTCACCACACCTGGCAGCTCTGTATCCACTAATGTGCATAAGCACAGCAGAAGAACCTGCAGCATCCCTGGGTCACACTGGCTGGGATTGCTGTCCCAAGGTGGTGCATGGAATGGTGATGGTTTTGTTGCCTTTTTTTAATATCTCAGGAGTGGGCCACTGTTCTGATCTGACATTTGTTTGTAACTACCATTTGTCAGCACAGCATGAATTTTTGTTAGGCTGTTTTACTTATTGCTCTGAAATGCTGGTTGGGAGTTAAATGCCACTTTTCTTGTCACCATTTTCTCCTTGGTGGCTCTCTCCCTGATCCTCACCATTCACAGGGCTTTACATGGGATATTCCCACCTCACCATTCCCATAGCTCCAACCTTTCTGGAAAAGAGGCAAGATTTTTTTATTCATGTTCCGTAAACGTTAACCAGACAGTAAATGAGTAGCCAGAGACACTCACACGCTGGAGGAACTTCTGGAATCATCAGTACTTATGAAAATTACAGCACTCCTTGCAGTTTCCTTCTGGGGGTGTGAGAGGAAACCAATACTTGTGAAACAGAATGGGGAGGAGAATCAAGGGAAAGCAAATGAAAAGCAGGGTGCAGAACGTAAGGTACCAGTAAGGGATGATGGAGGAGCTGTGCCTTTGTCTGAAAGATGGACACAGGCAGCCTGTGAAGGACAGGCTAGCTCACATGACAAACACCAGGCTGGCTATCACACGTGCATTGCTGGCACATGGATTCCTTACACTCGGTACTTGCCGCCTCTTTCTTTGGAATGTGTGCTGGTTTCAGGAATTTTGTACTGATTCAGGGCAAAAAGAGAAATCTAAAGCATCATACATCCCAATGAAGCTGGGGAAAAGCTGCCTGCAAAAAAGCAGCTCTTGAACCCCAAAGAGAAAAGCATAAAATGAATCTGAATTTATTTTGAACCAAGAATAATAACATACTGTAATTACTGATGGAGACATTAGCATTGCAGGCTTAGCTATTTAGGTTGGGATTTAATATGTACCTCTTTCTTTCAACCTTAACAGCTTTAATTATTTCTACAAACAAACAAACAAACAAACGAACAAACAAACAAACTCAATGCATCCTTAAACACTACTAATAAAAAAAATCAAGTCATCACTGATATTTGAAAACAGAAATCAGAAAGAACATATTGCATTCATACCAACTACATACCAAGCAGAATGTTAATAACATTAACCTTTACTCTATCAGATATTTTCGAGAAATACCACTATATTTTTTGCAACGGCTCATATCTGTCATTTAACTGACATGTGAACTTTTCTAAGTTTGCCAAATCACTGAGGCCTGAATACCATTCAGCAATGTTAATTTTGTTTTCCTATTCCAGCTTTTACACAATTATTCTCATGGCAATCATTCTAGCCTTGAGTATAAATAATACTTCAAGTGGTTTGTTGATATCCAAAAAATGATGTGTATCTACATTAAGAGATTCTGGAATCTAATGGGAAAACCATGCATATTATTAAGCTGAAATGCCTATTTCTTTCCTCCCAGATGGGAAGTAGTACAAGGTAGTGCCATGGCATATGCATTAATTTTATTCCTTCCATAAATTTTAGCACATATTATTTTTGCAGATTTTGAATCTTTGCCTCCTACCCAGTGTACAGGAGAGTTAAAAAGGAATTTGCTGCAGACATCTCAGTCTTAACAAGGACCCTGGATAACTCTTAGGTGAGCTGAGGAAGAAGAGCAAGGGAACAGTTCTGCTTTGGAGAAGAGTAAGAGAAAAAATGAGAGTTTGGTAGGAAATCCTGAGGAGGATTAACAGGAGCAAAAAAAGAGACAGAGAATACACTGTTTTCCTGACCTGTATATTTCTGTTCTACAGACTGGGTATGCTGGATCTGAAGGTCCTAGCAAAAAATAAAGAGCACATTTAAAATGAGGAGGATTGCAACCAAAAAATAATGAAAAAAAAAAAAAAAATCCCGATATCTGTTCACCAGTGTTGCTACCCAATTAAAACTTAGTCTGCAACAGACATCTTCCTAGTCTATGGATTTCTTGCACATTATTTCACACAGTTTTATCTCATATGAATTGCTTTGCCAAATTCCAGGCCTTTTCTTAATTTTTCTTTCTTTCAGTCCAATGGAGCTTTTTGTTTCCTCAGAAAGGAAGTGGAAGGAGCACCCTATATTACAAGCTGAATATTTGTGTGGGAATGAGCTGTGTGGGAGCATTTTACACATTACTTTATAGATACTCAAAAGAATGGGTTGAAAACTGTGATTGTTGATGTTTGCACACGTGCAAGCATAGTGTGGCATCATCTCCAAAGACTGATGGTCTAAGGAGAGGTAGGACAGAACAAAATGAGGGTTGACTTATGTGACCAGTGTTTTTCTCCTTACTGCTTTACTCTCTGGGTTCCTGTAAGTTGGTCTTCGTGTCTGGACTTCACAACCTGTGCCTACCACTTACAAGGAGTTTTAAGCTAACATCAGTTAATGGCTGCAGAACCTAGAGTGGGTGTTCAGTCTTGAGGGAAGCCCTGGCTAAACTGGCTCAGAGGAATGGTGTGGGTTGAAAATAGAATTGTCCTTTCACTTTGGCTCAGCCAAAGGCTGTGATAAGGCATCTACTGTATTTAAGTGAAGGTGGAGTTACTCCTTTAATTCTATAGAGGAAAATGCATATTTACAGGTAAGCATGGGGGTGGAGAACAGGCATGTGTTGTGCTCCACACCCCACCACCCAAAGCAGCTCCTGGGAGAAGCCCAGCCTGTCACACACACAGTGCAAGCTGGCTGCCTGTGCCTCTCAGAACTGCAGTGAGGGCCATGGTCCTCTCCACTGTGGAAAGACTTTCTGAATTGATGAACCCACCTGTCTCCAGGGCAAAGAGAGGTCCTGTGGCAGACAGGCACAAACTGCTTGATTTGAGCATCATTTAAGTGCCCAGCCAAGCCAGTGCCAGATACATAACCTATTCTTAAAACACAGATCTGGTGGCCAAGCACACAGTGCATACCTAGCTGCAAATCTACATAAAAATTGATATTTTTAGTATCTGCTTAATATATCTCAGTTTTAATTTGATAAACCTACTGTTATGAAATATCTTGGTCCTCTTTCTCTCTGTTGAGCAGCTATGGTCAAAGCATCTCTATTTGAGACATCTCATTTAACTGCTACCACTAGATGGGAAGAAGTCAGCCTTTACTTCTGTAGTCCTTTTTTTTTTTTTTTTAATTTTTAAAAAATCTTCTAATCAGCATAGATGCAGTTTTCATGAGGATAACTTCTGCTGTGTTTGAATTCCTCTTTGTGTGGTTCCCAGCATTTCAGACAGCACAGCACTGCAGTATCACACCCCTCTCTGGAATGCTATTCCCTCAAGACTCCCATGGCAAAGAGAGATGGGTAATGTTTTCTGAGCTTCTTCCTCTATTTTTATTCTTCCTCTATTCCTCATTTTCTATAGAGGATCAAAATGGATTATTTTCATCTTGACATGCAAATGCCTAGGCTGTGCCCTTGGCTGAGATCTCAGCATTGACTACATAAGTGAAAGATATGGGAGCAGTAGCGTTTTAATATCGTGTATGGAAGTGGCAGTTTTATTTCTTAAGAAAAAAAAAAAAAGATAAAGTTACTGTAGTCCTTCGTGCCATGAAAAATTAAACAAAAAAAAACCTAATAAAAACACATCCTCATTCACTACTGAATACTATATTCACATGCAGTCATTTCTCAGCACAGAGGCAAACAAACATTGTGTGCAGCTCGATATTCTTATTGTTGTACTCTGATCTGCCCATTTGCCATGCCAAAAGTATCAATGGGAGAATGAGACACATGAATAATTTTACCAAGTCAGATTATGCCTCAAAATACGAACATTTAATAAGTGATGGAATTATAAAAGAAATAGGAAGGATTTCTAAGGCTGGTGGAGAAACGCTTACAGAGATAAAAAGGTCAAACTCTTCACCAATTTTCACTCTGCACAAGAGCAGTTAAGTAAATGAAATAACATGACCTGCAAATCCGTGCAGGATACAACTCCCAGAATACATTGATACACCATAAAAGTCATCATACAGTTTCATGTTAACCACATGATTTCATGAAATAAATGGTCTCTGACCTCGAAAGCGTGCACACTGGCTCACTGTTTCTAATTATTGTAATATTCTTTTTCTGAGACAACAGCAGCAGCAAAACACTATCAAGAAACTGCCTCCTGGCTAACATTCTTGGCTCATGGCTATTTACTCAAATGAGCAGCACAACAAGTAAGTTGTTAGCCTAAATGAAAATTAAAGCAGATAAAAATTGTCAACCTGGGTCTTGAACTAATGTGGAAAAGAATTGCATGAAGCTGATGGCACAGTTTTGAATATTGTGAAGAATAAAGGAAAGCACAGCTACTGGAATTAACCCATGAGACTGAGGTAAACAGGGAAAACCCACATCCATTGTTATGTCACACACGGGTGACGAGTGCCAGACTCTCAGCAGGGATGGCTCAACCCTGCTTTAACACACTAAAACTCAAGACTGTTTATGGTAGGCAGTGAATTAAGTGTGGAGTGACAGTGTTAATTCTCCTGTCTTTCAGTTTCCTGCAGGAAAAGTGACTAGATGGGGTTAGGCCACCTGGATGCATTTTTCAAAGCATTCCAGAGGAGTAAACAAGGTGTTTGTAAGAGGCTGGGGATGCACTCTGGCACAAGGTCCAGAGCTGGCTGAGTGGGGAGAGGAGCTGGAGGGGAGAGGTGATAAGCCACACTGGGCTTGTTCTGAAGTGTCCCTGGCTGCTGTTCAGACTAAGGTCTTGGACACAGTCCACTGACAGGCCTTCTGCCAGGAGATTTGTTACTGCAAGAGTTTTGCTTAGGCAGGGTTTTATTACAAAAATTGTCTCAATCCTCCTTTTATAAAAATCTATCCCACCTTTCTTTTCTACCCCAGGAGGAGGAATATTTTGTATGTATATCTGGGAGAAACACACAAACAAATTCATTTCCCATGGATAATATATTCAGAGTGATTTGCTTTTCAGAGTCAGAAGCTCAAAATCATGAATTTATTATGCAAAGTAATAATTGCAAATTATATTGGCAAACTCCATTCCAGAAAAAAAAAAAAAAAGGAGTATTAATATAACTAAAATGATTAAAAAAATACTGGCTCTTAACTTGGGGCTACTGCAGATATTTTAGGAGGTTATATATCTCTGTTCCACCTAAACCACCAGAGGCAGTAGCTTTCATTTTAAAGGTCTAGAGAGATACTGCAATTAATGGGCCCACCTAACAGCATATGTCGTGCTTGTATTGAGTAGTAAGACATGGAAAGAAAATGAAAGAAATGCTTAGTGCCATAAAAATTTGCATCTCTTTCTAGTTCATTTTTTAGTGCAAAGAAATGAAATATATCAGAGTCAGAACATGAAAGGATTTGACTCCAGTTTTTGGGTCAATCTAGGCTATGCCTTTAGTGGGATAACTGGACAGAATATTTTGACTTTGTGGGTCTTAAAGAATCTGAAATGCCTCATTAACAATCCCTTAGAGACATATAACAGTTCCCAAGGATGACTGGAGCAGCCCAGCTTCTCCATGTGAAACTAGGGGCAGGTGGTTATCCCTCCTTCAAGCCCCACATGTTCCCTGCCTGGCTTGGTCCTTGGTGGTCATCAGCAGAAAGGGGCACTGACAGCTGCCAGAGCCAGGATCTTTAATGCAGTGCTTGTCAGCTACATGAGATTTATTTGTTCTGCTGGATTGGTATGTGATGTCAGGGGTACTCACAGGATTAATTTGCAATCATGGTCTTCCTCACAAAAACCCCACAGCCCTCTGCTGCTATAGGAGCATTCTCCTCTCTGGCACACATGTTCCACTGGAAAGCATTTTGTAGTAGATTATGTTATCCAGCCTAGTTGAGATGTGTGGGTAATTATGACAAAAATAAAGATTATGTGTTTGTAAACTTTTCCAGTAATATTCATCGTACTTATGGTGTAATTCACGTATGTGGCACCACCAGAAAGTAATGAAGCTTGTTAACTTCAGTCATATTTTTAGCATTTCATAAAAGCATTATGACCTGAGTGCAAGGATGGGATTCAAGTGCTCTATGAGTTATGTTTCTGTCTCTGTCACACCTGCTGGCTGTGCTCTTGAGAGGTAAATCACTTCCCTCCCCACAAGGGAGATGCTTGAGAATCGCTGCTATCAGCCCAGTAGGAACATATTCAGATTGTGGTGGGAGAGCCTCCTTGTATCTAGGCTTCCAGGCCTCACATGAGGCATTTAAAACTTTGCCTGATTGTAATTAAAGCCTTAAGGGACGTGCCTTTGTGGGGTGGGAACATGAGTGATAGTTGCTTAGCATTTGCAAGGGACTTTGAAGACTTAGGAGCTGTGGGAGTTTACAACCCACAGCAAGCAGAGAACAAACTGTCTAACCCTTATTACCTGACATCTCTTCTCATATGTCTTATTAACAGTGGTTACTGTAAAAGGGGTTCCACCTTGCTGAAAAAGGTCATTTAAAAAAAAAAAAAAAAGATGTAACTGAGATTTTTAGTGTGTAAACACTGAATTTGTTAACATCCTCCTTCACTGAGCAAAAAAAAAAAAAAAAAGTCTTTGCTTTTCAAAATGACTCCTTTTTTTGCATTTCTTGCAGAGAAGAGAGATGATTCACAGATTGTTCACACAAATCCCAAGACCAACATGCCTTATGATGGAAAAAGAGGAGTCTACAGCCTCCAGCCTTGCTCAACTGTGTTATCAATATCACTTACAAAGGTAAACTTTCTCCTCAGGTGTCACAATGCAGTTCCTCCAAATAGAACCACACTATAGTATGGTCTTGGTCTTCCCCATTAGGTGAGGACACAGACTAATTAACTCCTTTAACCATGCAGTAAATCAAACTAAAAGTGCAGTTAAAAGCAGAAAAGGGACTTGGAGTCCAGCAAAGCTGAATAACTACTCAACTAAATCCAATTATCTTGGTATTTGTAGTGTTATTCTTGTGAGAAGCTGTTTTGGGAACTACTTTGGGTCGTCCAAATCATGCTTGATGTGGCAGTGTTTTGATATGGTTTGGGAAGTTTCTGTCACTTTTTCGTGTACTCAGTGAAATTGCAATCATGACTCATGACCTCAGCAGCAAAGAATGAGGTGTTCTCTATCTCTCCATCCATCTGTCCAAAGAAACTTTGCCATAAAGCTTAGCAATAAGTCTTGAAGTAACTATCAGTTACAACTTATCTCTTCATGCCAAATAAACGAACATCATGCTAAAGTGCAATACTGTTAGGCAAAGCTAACAACAGAGGTTCTAATAGGAGCTGAAGATGCTCAGGTTTAAAAACCATGTTGGTGGCTCCCAAATTACATCATAACAATAATGTAAAAGCGGAAAGTCAGGTCTGTATTTCCTTGCTAGGCTCTCAAATCTGAGTTTGAAGCTTCAGTTGTTCCTACTGCCTTGAAAATTGCAGAATGGTTGGATTTTACACTATTTTAACCTTCAAAATGTTTGGCAGTCTGAACTCCTTTTTCTGCTGGTGAAGAGGACAGATCAGCCCATCATTGTGTGAGAGAGGCAGGCTCTGGGACACTGACTTCTGAAGACACCAAGGTGATCCTGGACTGAAGTGCCTCCAGAGCTGATACCACGCAGGTGGCTCCAGCATGCAGCCCACAATGCTGAATGAGCAGTGAGCTTACCTTTCCTACCCTGCACCTCAAAACAGCAGACAGGAACATCTATTCACCCAGTAGACAACTTCATGAGTGTAACACTGTTTTCTGTTAAAATACTTTGGGAAGAGGATGTAGAAAGTGATAGTGCCTGCCCTCTTCTTGTAGTGTAACAGGCCTATTGTCAGAGCTGTCACAGAGGAAGAGGGACACGTGGGTCCCATTTCCCCTTCTGCCTTGGGCTGCTCAGACCCTTGTTTCCTGCCCTTTGGAGAAAAGGCTGTAGTCAACAGGAGGATTCAGTATTCACCGACGAGCCAGAGAGAGAAGATGAAAGGGAGCTCGTGGCTTCAGGGGTCAGGGAATCCTTTCATTTGCACTCTCTGCTCCCAGGATCATTTCTGTTTATTTAAAGACTCCTTCGTGTAAGCATACACAGTCTTGGGATGACACAGTGACATGGCTTCACCGTTTTCTGCTGACCCACATGATATGGACCGTGCCCTGCAAAAGACGTATGGAAGGCATATGTTTTCCTTGAATAGAAATTGGAGAGGTTGGGACTATTCAATCGACCGAAATGAGTAAGAAGGAATATAAAATAGGAATATTTGAGATAAGGAATTGTACTGAGAAGGTAAAACAGGTTCTTTGTTTATCCAATCAGGAAAACAATGAAGTTAAGAGGAGGAAAAAATGTAACCAAAGGAAGATTTTTTTTCACTTTTCCCTCTCTCTCTCTCTTTTTTTTTTTCCCCAAACAAAAGCTGCAATTAACCTGTTTAACTAATTATTACTAAATGTAACTTAGACCAAGAGATTTGTAGGATCTTAAAAGGATTTCACATGTATATGCATAATGAAAATATCCATAAGCTACAATAGGTAGAATATTATCTCAAACCCTTTTATAAAATAACTTACCTCTTAATTCCAAGTGAATCCTGTGTACCTCTGTCTAGGCAAAGACCTTGTGAAGCTCTTCTCTTTTTATCCAGGGCCTGTACTTATCTTCCTTACTGACAAAAAAAAGACAATAAAAGAAGTCAGCCAAAATATAATACACTCCTCTGCACTATTTCTGTTCCAGGGGAGCAGCTGTTTTATTGCTTAGATGGAACACTGATTTTACAAGTTAGTTGATACTTATACTTCTTACATTAGCATTTTTTACCCTATATTAAAATTCAGCCCTGGTAAATAGAGGGAGAAGCATTATCTGACCACCCAACTAAGAATGAAATGTTGGAGCCATTTCCATAAGAGGAAATCCGCAACAGTGAGAATTCATTTTCCATTATAAGTGTACTCTTAGTTTCAACAGGAGTGAGCTGACAACAAAGGTCCTTGCAGAATAGCTTTATACCAATAATGCAGCAGTAGAGATGGACAGCTATCAAATTCTCTATGTGTCATTTCATGCAGGCTGAGGATAAACATTTGGCCTGCATTCTGTTATTGGGTGCACAATAATGCTTGGAAAATCAGAGAGCATTTCAAGGATGGGCTCTTCTTCCTTCTCTTCCTGGACTTAGTTATTTAGAAATTAATAAGTACAGGCAGATCTTAAAATAACTGTCAAGGTTTTATAATTGGTTTTAGTGTCTGGGAGGCTGTGGAAGTTAAGGGAAGACTAACTCTCACATTATATTAAGTCAATAGTTATTTACTGTCAGTAGTAAATGTCAAATCAGAATTTCATTTGAATTTATATAGTCTTTTCCTCTCTGATCTCTTTTTTGCTGGTCTCTTGGGCCATCTAAATTTTCCGATTCCTGAGGAAGACTGCCCTTCCAGCCTCTTAATGTGACCCTAGGGGTGAGAAGACCAATGGGTTTTCTGTTTGCTGCTGAATATATTGTTTTACTGTTATGAAAACAGAGAAAGGTCTTGCCTTGCTACCAGACCCAAAATTCAGAGAAACAATCACACTGTAGTTATGTCCACCACAAGGAGCTGATAATCCAGCACTGGATTCCTGAGTGTCCTTGTGGCCTCAGGTACTACTGAAGTTTTTGCAGTCTGAAGGTGCTCACTGCCTAAAGTGTCCAAGATTAAAGAAAGCTCTCTCTACCAATATAAATGTATCAGCTAAATTCAGTTGTTAATGACATTTAATAATTCCAGAGTCCCTTTACTCTTGTTTCATAATTTGTCACATTATTACTGTTTGCAAAAGTAACAAAAGATATTGCAACAAGGATTAATTTGGGCAAATTTAACCTGCAGAGGGATTTCAAATGCAGGCATTTGTCCTCTGGGATTTGACATCAGCAGCCTGTGGAATTATTTCTGACATTTCATCCATCATACAATCAGAATAACGAAACAAGCTGGTGATGATCTCTTCCTCCTCAAAGAACAACTTTCACAGAACCTTCCCAACCTATTAGCATCAGGAAATTGTGCTTGGAAAGTTCAGGGAAAAAAGAAAATTCTTCTACAAATGAAAGGCAGAGATGTTATCGTGTGTCAATAACATTCATTGGGAGGTCTGTTCATAAACAGATTTTTAGCTGGTGTAAATCAGAATGACATAACTGGTGTATGTATATTGATTTAGTTCAGTCCTGGAATTTTCACACAGGAGTGTCTAGATATACAGCTGTGAGAATCTGGACCTGGTCTTCTAAAAGTAAACCGTGAAATTGGTGTTAGGTGGAATGTAAGGTGGACTGCCTCTTTTCCTCTTCTTTGTTTGAAAAAAAATAAATTCTGAAGCACACAAGTTTTCAGCATAACCTCTTGCACTCTGCAATTTTCAGTCTTTTCTTGGATTTCTTAGCACATATTTTTGTGGCCTAAGGTTTTATTTCAACCAGCTTATTCCAGGCCAAACGTGGTCAAACTGTATTATGTAAATACCATAACATCAGTGAAAAAAATGATGGGCTGCCTCATAATTAAAGGATAATAACCATTTAAACTATATTAATTTGTTTTTCTTAATACACCTCAAAAGATTTCCCATTCTGGACAGAACTTCAAGGATTTTTTCGACTACAGGAGGTTGCCCTCCTCACTTTGCCTCCTCTCCTCTCCTGCTTTAAAAATGAATATAAAGTGTTTTGATGTAACACGGTCTCACACTGAAGTGTACAATCATGCACCTAAACTAACAGAAAAGGTAAAATCACCAAAAGGGAGATTTTATAAACAGAATGCATAATCAGAAAAATGAGAACAAAGTTTTGAAAAGCATTGCAGAGGAGTAAAATAAGATATTGCTGGTGTGCTTCTTACTTCATTATTGTTTTCCTTCAGTAAAAGTTCTATCAGCTGGGGAGAATTACTCACGTGTTTGAAGCTGGTTCTAGTTTCTCTGAAATCAGATTCCTTACTCCCAAGACTCCACTCCACACTGCCAGCACAAACATACATCAACAGCTGCACAGCACTTTAAAGAGTTAGCAAGGACCTACCAAGCAATTACTCAGTTTCTGATCTTGGCCCGTTATTTTCCCTGAGCAAATCTGAAGTTTGGGGGAATCAAAGTCAGAGAAAGAAAATAAGCATTTTGAAAGTCTGAGCATCTTGTCTAAGGAGTGAAACTCACCTACTGCTTAACCTTGTAGATAAGAAGCAGGGATTGTGAAGAATGATCCTTTCCCACAAATAAGGCTTTAAAAAGTACTTAGATCTTCACTGATTAATATAGTGAGTGCTGGTGCACTGAGCTGGTGTCAGCCTTACTTCTGTCAGGGGCAAGCACAGTTCTGGTTGCTTCTGCACTTGGAAAACTGTGTGCAAGCTGATTTCACCTCTGGTGGAATCCCCTTAAAGTTAGTAGAGCTGTGCTGTGGATGAGCTGGGTAGAATGAAGTGAATGAAGAAAGGAAGTTTGAACTTCTCAGATTGCTTCCAAAATTAACTTCTTTCTGTTGTAGTTGTTGTTACTGAGCCTAGATTTGTGCTGTGTTTTAGTGTGTGAAATACAAGCTATAGCAGACAGACACTTTTTGTACAAACAAGTGCCCATTTATCCTGTGGCCTGAACTTGACAAACAAAAGCATTAACAAACTGCTCATAAAATAAGCAATAGTGTAACCATGAGCCATCTTTGCTTTAAAGGTGCTAGAGCAGCTGAGGTTTATCAGTAAAACTTGGGCTGTCCCTTGTTTGACACCAGCAAAGCAAAAAGCCATCACAACAAAAAGGCAGCAAAATCTCAAGCAGATCTCTACAAGCATATGAGAAAAGACAGGCTTTGCTGTTCACCCACAAGTCATCTTTTGGCTTGTGTGGTATTAGTTAATGCCAACAGAAGTGCTGCACTGAATAATCTGAGAAAATAAGGAAGAAGAAAACCCCATACAGATATAATTTATCACAATGAGAAAGTCAGTTTCAGGACAACATCCTGATGTTATATAGTTTTCTATGATTTTAGCTACTTAAGCTCCATCTTCTCTTGAATTTTCCTATGTGAATATTAAAAAAAAAAAAAAGGTCTGAAATGAAAGAGAGAGAGCTTCTTATATCTATAAGTTATATCTTATAACTAGATATGTCTATGCTGTGGATGTAGGATTTTGTAAATTTTGATAGAACACTTTTGACAGTTTCCCACAACTGTCATCTAAAGCAAAACTGTAGGACTGGATAAAGAACCTTTACTCTTTTCTTCCTTTCCTTCACCCTCAAAGCAGTGAGATTCACCTCAGCATCCAGGGGGAATCTCCCTACCTGTCTCCCACCAGCAGAGGTGGCCAATGTTACTGTGACACAGATCACTGCTTTTTAGCCTGGCTCTCAATGATCCTCTTTCATTAATGTATTTAGATGTCTCCAGTACTAAAATTATGCCTCAGTAGGAACAAATACTTTCCCATGAGTGCAATTTATTAATTTTGCTGTGGGTGTAAGACTTGTGAGCAGTTCTGGGACCCAAGCTTATAACCATCATTATATATGTCTTTTCCACCATTGTCCTGGACCTGTTTAATTTCCCTGATAGCATATTTTTTTTGAGCTGAGACAGAAAGTAAGAGAAGAACAAAGCTGGGTGAGATGGCTTGGGAATGCCAGTGCCAGGCTTTGCATAAAGTGTTATTTCAGACATTCACCCAAAACATCAGAGGATCAGCCCTAATCCCTGAGTCACTAATGAAACTCCATCAGTGCAGGAGACAGAACTGAACATTTTTGGAGAGATGGGGTTGGATGTCAGCTTGAGGGAGACATGTATAGATCTGAATTGCTGCAGAACAGAGACAGGCATCATCTCAGGGCCAGGGATTTCCCAAGATGCTTTAAAAGTAGGTTACCTTATTTATTTTTTATCCCTCTAGACTTTTTTGAAAATCTGGTTCTGCTTCTGAAACATTCACAAGCAAAGAATTATGGAAGAAATCTGTAACTGAGTACTTTGTAGAAGACAGCTTTTTAAATGAATGACTTACTTAGAATTTATTTTCTGTCTGGAAAAAGTGAAATTATTTTTTCAATCTTGATATTGGAGCCATAGAATCTAATGTGTGGCCCCTATGTAGTGACAACAAATTTTTTGATTTACTCAAGCAGACACAAGTAGTCTGGAATAAAGAAATCTTGAATAACAGATAAAAGTTGGTCACTTTGATTTTCAAAGTGATTCTGAAGATAATGAGAGAATTCAGCAACAAAGCAGTAATCCAGTTCCCATACTGATCACATAGTTAGGATGTGAACCTGCATGCCAGACTTAATATTTCTTTAATATCCATGAAAGTAAATAAATACTTCTAGATGAAAGGAACTACATTTTAACATATCAAATTTGGGTTTTGAGCTGAATCCCAAACATAGCTAGATATTTTGATGAAAAGTATAAAATTGAAGTTCCTGTCAAATAAAGGTAAGTTTTATAATATTTTATAAGTGTACATAACTGATTAGATGTCTCCAGTACTAAAATTTCAGTAGTACCTGGTAGTACCCATGCATTTCCCAAAAGACATGAAAAATTTCAAAAAGTCTGTGATATAATTTCATGTGTGACAGTAGCTGAGAGAGACAGCACAAGGCCTAGGCTGCAGATAGCAGCTTCATCCTGTATTTCTGAATAGCCTCAAAAATTTACTGCCAAAGAATTAAGCTAGGCATACCAAAAACTCTAATAAGAGCTACTAGGCTGGGCTTGGCATACTAAGATTTGTCTCAAGAGAGATATTATACTCACTAGGATTCTTTCCAGGTTCTTCTGTGTTTCTGATTTGTGGTCAAAGGTTAATAAATGTATGTTCAAATTAACTTTTGCCACAGGCACGTGCATTATGGAGTGCAAACCTGACTATTTCTACATATCAAGTTATACAACGCTGCAAGAGTTAATTATGGCAAAACCAGGCAAAACTGTGGCACTGTTGGTGAGAAGTGCAAATTTGACTTGATGCAAGCTGGGGAAGATTTCCAACTAAAATTTGCAAATTTCTCCATTGGACATAATGAAGATGACACTGTCTCAAGCTTCTAAAGTCATAAATGCCTCAAAACAATGTGCTACCAAAAGGCATATGGAAAGGTAACTATGCAAGCTATGTTGCTAAAACTGTGCTTTTCTGACAAGTAAGGTTAGCCCTGACCTGAAAGACTGTTGTGTGATGCAGTCACAAAGACAAATTGATCACTCCAACAAGCAGAACCATACATAGAATTTAGAGTAAACTTCTCATCTTTAACCTGTCCTGAGGCTCACCTGGTGGAGTTTCAGTCCCTCAGATGTGCAGTCCCACATCTGTTGACATCAACAAGGCTGATAGAAATGTATGTCAGTGATTGAAACTTCTGCTTTGATTAAATTGACTGTATAATTAAAATTTTTGAAGGGGAAAAAGAGGGACTATATTATTAACATCTTTTGAAAGAACTGTATCTTAATCAAGCATAAATATTTTTCTAGGTTAAACCCTTACAACTTCTTCCTATACTAGCAAATATCTTGGCTCAAATTTAGTATCAGTAAAAAGGTATTAAAGTATTGACCTAAAATATTCTGTCCAAGGGCTTATTTGTGTGTTCTGCATTCTGAGAAGTACTGTGCCTCCTCTGTCAGAACAACCTACAACAAAGGCTACACATCACAAAGTACTGAGCTCCTGAGTATCCTAGTTTTCTAAGATAATAAATTACCACTAGTAACTCACTGAATATTTAGACAGAGTTGCAAGCAACACACAAATGTACAACTTCTTTTTTTTTTAATTTCGCTTTTGAATAGACAAAAAGACAGCAAAAAAAGTTTAAGATGATAGCATCAAATTATATTTAAATGCATCCTAAGAACTGAGTGGTCTTGCTTTATTCTTATCTGTGTATAATTGAGTCCTTTTTTATTACGGGCATAAGACTATGCTATTTACACTGATTTTTATGTACCACAGATTCCAGCTCTATCTCATACCACAGTGACTATTCATTGCTTACTGATAATCAACCCCTCATTCCATGGCTGCAAAGAGAAACACAGAGAATGACCACAAGACTCTCTAATAATAAGGTAAAATTTACATATACTCACATTCTAGTGTTGAAGCAGAAACATTGTAATGTCATATTACTTGCTTGGTGAAAATCTTAAAAATTAATTGGAGATCAATATTATTTCTAGAGCTAGTGTCCACTTTTGCCAAGGTAATTTGTGCAGATCCTCCAATGCCAAATAACAGGCACATAAAATATATTGAGATATGTACAGACAACTTGTTGGCAAAGTATTTAAAGTGATATTCTTTAAGAACTATAAGTACTTTTCTTATAGTGCACATTTTCAATTGTACTAATGCAATTGCTGGTGCACGTACTTCATATTCAGGCTCTTTGACATTTTCATTTATTAGGATATAGCTCTGCCATACATTTCTGTCTACTGCTTTTCCACACTCTAAAAGATCTGGTCTCTAGCCTTGGCTGCAATGCAAGAGTTTAATTAGAAATTTGCAGATGTTTTCCAGAGGCTATGTAGAGTGGGATTTATGTTTCATCAATGAATGTACATTGGCTCTTATTAGAATATATATACATGTGCACCTCAAATACATGGGCAATGAATAGATCCTCAAAAGCAAACCTAAAATAGGACACACTTTCTATAGCACCAAGAAACAAGACATTGCCATTAGGGCTATCACTTTTGCACTATATGCAGAGATAGGGTGGGAATTTATAATATAAACACAGAGAAAATTATTGGTTTTTATTCCAGTTTAATGATCCTTCACCCACATATTGAAAACGGATGCATCCTCTCTCCACCTGAAATTAGATACCTGAAAGTCTGGCAGCTGCCTGCAGAAGAGGCACACCTTGCACTTAGTACCAGGTGAGCAAAGTTTCAATCATGGCTGTGGTGATAAAAAAAGCTGTGAGGGCTTGATATTTCATTCACTGACCTAGACAAACACAACACCACACAATATCTTTGCTGCAACCCAAGCTAGTTCTCTGATTCAACTTTCCCTACTCACAGAATCACAGAATCACAATACATTGGAAGGGACCACAGTGGGGCAGCTGGTCCAACCTCCGTACTAAAGCAGGGCCCCCCTGGAACAAATGGCACAGGATTGTGTCCAGATGGCTCTGGAATATTTCCAGTGAGGGAGGCTCCACATCCTCTCTGGGCAATCTCTTCCAGTGTGTGGTCACCTGCACAGCAAAGGATCTCTTCCTCATGTTTTGGTGGAACTTTGTGTGCATCAGTTTCTGACTCTTGCTTCTTGTTTTATTGGTTTGCACCACTGAGAAGAGCCCTGATCCATCCTCTTGATACCCTTACTTTAGATATCTATACACATATATGACATCCTCTCTCAATCACCTCTTCTTAAAGCCCAGCTCCCTCAGTCTTTTGTCATACAGAAGCCACACAACCTGGAGAGATTCTCCAGATCCTTGACCAGCTTAGCAGCTCTCTGCTGGATCCTCTCCAGGAGCTCCATGTCCCTGTGGTGCTGAGGGGCCCAGAACTGCTGGGGCCTCGCCAGGGCTGGGCAGAGGGGCAGGATCCCTTCCCTGACCTGCTGGCAGTGCTTTTCCCATTACACTCCAGTGTTCCTTTGGCCTTCTTGGCCACAAGGGCACAGTGATGGCCCAGGAACAGCTGGCTGTCCACCAGGATCCCCAGGTTCTTCTCCTCAGAGCTGCTTCCCAGCAGGGCAGCCTGTGCTGCTGCCTGGGGTTACCCCTGCTCTGATGTATTTGCCCTTTTTCAACTTCAGAAGGTTCTCTGCACATCTGCCCAGCCTGTGAAGGTCCCTCTGAAGGGCTGCACAACTCCGTGAGGAACTGGGCATTGCCTCCAGCTCGGTGCCATCTGCAGAGCTGCTGAGGGGCCTCTGTGCCTCCATCCAGGCCATGGGTTAAACAGCACCGAATGCAACAGAGCCCTGAGCCACTCCTGCAGGGACCACAGCCCCTAGCCAAAATCTGTACAACCCACCACAGCCCCCAGCCAAACCCTGTACCACCCACCACAGCCCCCAGCCAAAATCTGTAAAACCCATCACAGCCCTCTGGAATCTGTTACTCAGCCAGCTCTCAATCCACCCTAGTGTCCATTCATCCACCCTACACTTCCCCAGTTTTCTAATGATGATATTATGAGGGACAGCCTCATGAAAGTCAGGGCAGGCAATAGCCACTGCTCTCCTCTCAACCAACGGGGTAGTTTTGTCATTGTAGCAGACAATCAGGTTGCTCAAGCATGATTTACCTTTAGTGAATACTTGCTGACTCCTCGTGATCACATTTATGTCTTCCATGTTGGTAGACATTGCATCCAGAATAAAGCCCTCCATTTTCTCTCCAGGGATTGAAGTGAGACTGACTGGATGGTAGTTCCCTTTGTCCTTGTTCTTTCTGAAGACTGGAGTGACACTGGCTTACTTCCAGTCCTCAGGTACCTCTCCTGATCTCTGTGACTTCTCAAAGAAGCGAGACCTGTTGATGATGTCTAGCACTCATGGGTGCATCCTGTCTGTGGATCACAGCCTGTGGACTTGTAGATGTGACATTTATTAAGGTGCTCTCTGACACAATCCTCCTTCACTGAAGGAAGGTCTTCGTCCTGACATACATACACCCTGGTCTCCAGGCTTAGAGATCCCTGGGGCCTGATGTTATTGGTGAAATGCAAAGCTGCAAAGAAGACATTCAATAACTCTGCCTTCTCTGTGTCCTCTGTTACCAGAGTGCACTCCATTTGCTAATGGGTCCACATTATCCTTTGTTTTCCTTTTGTTATTTATGTATTTGATAAAGCCCTTTTGTCAACCTTGACATCCTTGGCTGGATTTAATTCTAGATGGACTTTGGACTAATTTCATTTCTACTTATCCTGACCACCCCTCTGTATTCACTCCAAGTGGCCTGACCTCACTTCCATCTCCTGGGAGCCTTTTGCTTATAGCTAGCAATGACAGGGGTTTATTCATCCATGGAGTTTTCTTGTGCCCTTGGCCTAACCTGTTCCTCAGCAGATGCATTGTTCTTGAGCCTGAAAGAGGAGAGCCTTAAGGATTGACCAACTCCTGGGGACCTCTCTTCTCTGCAGCAGGTCCCTGCACATTTTCCTTACACTGTACAGTCACAAATATAACCTGTTTACATGCTCCTGTGTCTTGATACATTGCTGAGTTTAGAAATCTTGGGTTAACGCTTCCCCATTATCACAGCAAACTCCCATTCTGGGTTTACTTAAAAACAGGAAAAAAAAAGAAATTAATTCTGAAATCTCTCTTAATAATTGTCACAGGAGGACAAAAGGTTGTCCTCTTGAGTCCTGAAAAATGGTGTAAAATATCAAAGCTAGATTTCTTCTCCAGTAAGTTATTCTCAGTAAATTTTGTCTGTTTGTTGCACACATACACATATATACACATCTTTATATATGCTTTCTCCTCGTGAAAAGCATTCTGGCTATTTAGCAGGCATGTGGGATCCTGCATAAATTATGTTGATTCCATATGATTCAAACTACAAAATACAAAATTACATCCCATTTTCAGCATGTGGATACACAAACTACATAGAATGTGAAAGATCAAATTGGAAATTCTTCATTCTCATTTATGAGGATTTTTTTTTCATCCCACAGTCTCATTGGTTTAAACTTGGCTGAGTAAGGTCTCACATGAGATCACATTCTGGCCTTGTTTTAAAAGCACATCAAGTCTCCAATCTTGCAATCTGATCTGTGCAAAGACAGTCACATTATGCCAGTGGGCTGTTTCTCTGGCGTGGGAAGACATTTCATGGATCAGGGCCATAACAGTTAACTACCCAAACAAAAACATGACAATGCCTCACTGCAACATTTTATCTGATGATTTTGAGGTTATATTAACTTTTAACTTCAGAGATGTGTGGTGTTTCTCTACCAAAAAAGCTTAATATTCTTGAAGTATTCTTACAACTTTAAGATGACAAACATCACACAAATGTTGGAGAATGGCAGTGTAGTCACTTCTGTAAGTCTGAAGTGGACTACAGCAGGAAAATGGCAATGCTTATGGAAAAACTGATCCTTTCAAGACACCCATTCCTCCTGTTGGATTCTTGCATGATCGTTTTCCCACTGTCTGATACTGAAGTTTCCAATTTTCTTGTGAGCAACATGGGTATGAAAGCTCAGTTGACCACCCAAAAGGTTTAACAGACCACTAGACAGAGGTGCTATTTCTGTGACAGTGAAACAGAGGTACTTATGTATTTTAGATAGCTTTACAGTGCCCATCTTCTTTCACTTCCATCTATTTTAATATTAACAGTGATCAGAAATATGAGTTCTCTCTACAGGGTACTTTTCATAAACTTTCACTGGACTCTGACTGGCACACACATCTCTGCAGCAGTTCAGTGTGTTCTCTTTTTACAGATATATCAGACATTTCACTCTTTTGGTATATGGCATACAGATAGATGGATGCACCCACATGAACAATGTTGCATCAGTGTGCAGCCAGGTGTGCATTACAAGTAGAAGGACATGACATGAATAAAAGCATCCTATCATATTGTACATGAATTGATCTTTAAAGACTTCATCTGACCTTTTTTTTTTTTTTTTTTTTTTTTTTTTTGGCATGAACGCCACTGTAAGATTTGTTGGTTACCAACAGTTAAGCCCATATCATGAAGTTCCTATGCACCCATAATTTTAGTTTTAAAATATATATTCCCTTAGTAAAAGAAAAAATAGTGAAGGACCCAGAAGAAAAACTTTGCATTTGGGCTTCAGTCTCTCAGCTTGTAAAATAACCCTGGTGGGCTACATGCCTAGAGCTGCTTGTCTGTTTTAGAGCAGGACTGGAATGTCTCACATCTGTGAAAAGTTGAATTCTTTCTGCATCTCCTTAGCTCATGAGAAGTCATGCTGCTGCCCACAACGGTGCAAAGGTTGAATAAAATTTCTTTTCAGACTATGTGAATCCAGTCCATAACCAGATTTTGGATTGCCATTTTGATAATTACCTGGAGCTGCATAATGTTTTGAAGGGCACGCTGGTAGGATTTCTCCTTGCTGGAGAGGAGAGCTGCAGAAGTTAATCAAAACAGGTACAGCCCTCCCTACCTGTTACTATTTCTGCTCCTCTCCCATTCAGCATCTGTCTAATCTGTGCCTGTTCAGTACAGTATTCCCTGTCTATGCACTCAGGATGATCTGAATACAGCCATCAACATCTCGATCAAGGCACAGTTTTAATTGGGTTTCTCTGTCATAGTGGAAGGAAATATACTTGGAAAGCTGCTCCATGCCATATTTCAACTACCAACAGTAGCTGTTTTTGTTGAAACTTCTGTTATGTTATATTTCTAGTTAATTTCATGCTTTCACTTAGGAAAGACTTTTGGAGCAAAGGTGAAGACCAAAAGGCTTAGCCCAAAAGGTAAAGGCATGAAAGTAAAAGTGAGAAAAATTTAAATACTTAAATATAGGAACTTGGAATGGAAACTGGTTTACCTCTTTAGCCATAGTTACTTTCTGTTCTAATCTACCTGTCTCTATGAAACAGGCAAAGGCAGACACATTATCAGTTTTGACTTATTTTTGCAGTCAGAGAAGAGTATGTCTTTAACAAAATAATTATTTTAATAATACTAATACTAATACTAATACTAATACTAATACTAATAATGTCAGAAAAATTAATGCCAT